>NC_087065.1:62314308-62414690 GCF_963678635.1 Symsagittifera roscoffensis | reverse complement strand
TTGTGGAACCTGATCTAAACTACATTTTATGATTGGATAAATTAGATATTTTACCAATGTAAAGTATTTAATATTAACCAATCATGATCCATCTAACTAACAACCCACTTATTTGTAAGTGCTGAAGTTACTTGTAATTTCAGCACCAGAGAGATTTGAATTTAACTTAGAAATTAGTTGGACTCTCCCGAGCACTTCAGCAGCCGCAATAAACCAGTATACCCTAGATCTATTGAGCCTAGCAGAGACTAGTTAAACAACCTGAGACTAGATAGTATAAGAGTAAGATTAGGATCGGTATTAGACTAAGAAGTTGCACGAATCTATCCGGCCGAAAATAAGATAGCGTGACGAGCAGACGGTGTACCCTATCCGAAATTACTCTATGAGTTAACCAACTCGGTCCTAACTCATCTGGTGCGACCATAAGTCTCGAACAAGACCTTAATAGCTTAGCATTAACCAATAATAGATTAGAAATTAGACAAAACATTTACAAAATGTTATACGACAATAATTTAATCGAAATGTCTCTACGACTCAATAGATCAGAGCCAATATTCCGAACCATAACAGAACTACCCGGAATTGGAAGAAGACCTCGAACCAGAGACGACATACGACAAAGTAGAAACTTGCCATATAGCTATATGATAGTTAGGCAAAAACCAGAACAAACTTTTATATTTAGAATACTACTGGCAATGAATTTAGATTTTCATTTGCAAACATAAACCTTGAAGTTAATCTTCAAAATCATTTCAGGCGCTAAACAAAATTATTAATATACAATAACGATTGATAAAAAGATCTAAGATCGTTTTCCTAAAACTCTGCAGTAATATACAAAACATGTTTGAAAAATATTTATTGAAAAATAAAAAATAAAAATTAGTAGCATGACAATAAATGGTTAGTAATCATAAATCATCCTGTTGTTCCAGCTCCATCATCTAAAACATAACAGCAATCATAAACCCACTAACATCATCAAAACACTAAATCTTTCCTTTACACACATTTAAAATTTTATTAAAACTTAAATTCACTTAATTTTAAAACCAGATCATCAAGGCTTATCCTTGGATCTTAAATCATTTTCTACTTAATTAAATTTCAAATTTGATCATCAAGGCTTATCCTTGGATCAAACAGAACAACTTTGTTCTCCCCCACCCACTTAATTAGTGTCTAACGACCTCAAACGTCGATTCACTACCCAACCCTTTCTAAAGACCCAAGACTAATAGAAATTTTTAAAACAAAACTAATCATTCAAATTAGGATAAACAGTGAAGAACTTCGGTTATTCATCCTTCACTTGACCCCCCCTCTTACCAGACCCAGGATAAATCTTAGACTTAGTAAGTTTAAAATAGTATCTAACGAACTACTCGCGTTCTAATTATACCTGAACCTTGTGGATCGATTTACTATTCTCCAACCCTTGAACACAATCACTACCCCTAAGTAAGATTAAGTAAGTTAACACCTTAACTTATACTAGCCACGAGAAAGTAAAAAATCATTCTTCGGAATCGATATACTTTTCTCTCCAACCCTGAACAAATAGACCCAGGTTAAGCTAACCAAAAAATCGTAAGAACTAACAGTTTAGGAAAATAGAAATCATTTAACAACCTTTTGCATCCGTCATCCTAAACCTTATGTCATTTAAAAACCTAGGAAATAAACAAACAATCGTTTTACACAATTGTGAAATAGATAACAAAAAATACGACCTTGTAATCACACCTCATACACAAACAGTTGGATACATTCGAACAAAACGACAAACACTAAAAAGAAAAATAATAACGAAACAAAGACAAATAACACGAAAAAGATTTTCAAAAAACCGAAACGCATTTTCAGAATCAGAAACCAACAGTTTAGACGAACTTTACAAACTAAAAGAATCAATAGATAAAAATTACCCACTTCACGATCAATTATATTTTTCTGACTCAGAAACAACTTCAAATTCATCAAAAAGAGGAAAAAGAAGAATAAAAAAGCAGTATAAACACAAACCAGTACATTTATACAATTGGAATCAACCAATTCGACACATTAATAATTACATATTAACAGTCATCGAACGAAAAAATGAGCTCAACGCACACCCCAGGTGAAGAAAGTCCAGATGATGATGAAATCTTTCCTTTTATAGTAGATGCAACCACTGATAGAGGACAGCATATATTTTGCAAAAATTTACTATTAAATTTATTTGAACCCGGAATCAGTCCATGTAAAACAGAGTTCCCAGATGTAAAAATCAAAAGACAAATCATAGACCACTACTTAAAAGATATATGCAACATAACACAACAGTATGGAATCTACTCCATAGAATTCACCTCACCAAACCATAATAATAGAAAATATACAATTCAAACAGACGATCTTGATTTAGAATTTTCAAAAGTTTTTTCAGAATATATAAAAAGCATCCAATATCATAACTCACAAAGAGCAAACTCCATATTCACCAATGAAGTTTTCGCAATAATATATAGTTATATTTCGATATTAGAAAACGAAATCCCAATAACAAATGTCTCACCGACAGAAACATCTAAACATTTAAGAGTACGACATGAAATCACACTACTCTCTAGTTATTTAAACATCATTAAAGAAAATTTCACGAAAGACGACGTTTCACAACATACAAAACACGATCTACAAAAAATTTTGGCATGGTTCATAATAGATTATTTCACACACAATATTGATTTAATTGCACAAGCAAGAAAAAATTTTAGACCCCAAAACTCGAACGATGATACCGCTATCACAGAACAATCAGATTATGTTTGGGACCCCGAATGGTCTCATCCCGCATTTATAAGCTTCCCACAAACAATCTCAAGTCAAGCAATAAGTACGATATCTTACATAAGAGATTATGTAAAAGTAATACCATTAACCATTGATGCAACACCATTAAACTATAATACATTTTTACCCGATACACAAAATAATAGTTTAAACTCTACAGTTATACACAATGAAAACCTCAATGGAACTAGGAATCTTACTCAACAAGATATCCAGACACCATCACACTTCATAAATGAAGAAATTGTACACACAACAACTACACAACAAAGTATTTCACCAATACGCCCAAATTTAACAACACCAAGAAATACAAATCCTTCACAAACACAGGTAACCTTACAATCAACCGTTAAACCTTCGGTTGCCCCTAAATATTCACATATGGATTACCAAACATACAGACCCATGACAATACCATCAAAAACACGCAAAACATTCACTAGAAACAACTTTGCAGACCATAATTATAATTATACACATCCATCAAAAACATATAACCAACCACAAAGAAATTTTAACCAATATACAAGATCTCGAAATTGGGATAACCCAATGACCCAACCTAATTCAATAAATTTCCAAACAAATCCTCCACAGGATCACAGTGAAAATTACCCATTTTTTCAACAAAATAAAAATAAAAAACAGACATCTTATCAAATGGATTATTTATCCTCAGATGATGATTTCTTACAACCAGATATATTTGCACCAAATACTCAAGAATATCGTAGACAAGGAATACAGAGAACACGTACAAATCATAGAAATTTTTCTCCACAACCAATAGATGCACAACATCAACAACCAATTCAACAACAAAATCTAATTAATACACAATCTTTTCAACCAATTCAACAACAAAATCCAATGACTGCACACTCGTATCAAGCATCACAAATGCAAAATGAAATACCACTCCCATATTATCTCCAACAACATGAAATAACAAGAAACCAACTTTCGAATTTTTCTCAAATGCCAAATGCAGCAGAATCATTACAAATGACAATGAATCCATACCTTATGGGTGGATCATCAATAACATCAAACAAACCTTTAATGGTTTTCACAGGAACAGACCCTGAATACTCTGTAGAAGATTATTTAAATGCAGTAACAGCAAACCTGATTTTAAATATTGGACCTGAACCAATTAATACGCCACTACATCAAAATTGGATACATCGACGCACAGCGTTAATACAAACAACCTTAGATGGCGCAGCCCAAAAATGGTTTTCAGTACTACCTCTAGAAATAAAATCAAACTGGAAAAGGTTTACACAGGAATTTTCAAAAATGTTTGACTCCGAAAGAAACAAACAACAACAAAGAGTTTTATGTAATGAAATTCGCAGATTACCAAACGAAACCATCAAGCAAATAGGAGTACGAATCGAAACACTAGTTCGAAAAGCATATTCATTAAATACACATGACTATAAAAACACAAAGATGACAGAAATCTTAATGATGACCTTAACACCACAATTAAGGAAAATAGCAATAAAAAAGACAGCATCCCATCCTTCTTCAATTCGCGAACCCGATTTAGATTTTCGAAAACTAGTAGACAAATTAGAACAAGCAGAAATCACGATGAAACTAGAAGAAACGGAAAATCTGAAATTACAATACGTTAACAGAATTGAAACGACTCCCACTAATATTAATAATATACAGGAATCAGAGACAGACCTCGTTGAAAAAATCACTGAAATACTCAATATTTACGAAAAGAACCCAAACTTTAAAGGCAAACCATCTTTCAAAAAATGGTGTAATTATTGCCGACGATACG
This sequence comes from Symsagittifera roscoffensis, assembly GCF_963678635.1. Classification (NCBI taxonomy): domain Eukaryota; kingdom Metazoa; phylum Xenacoelomorpha; order Acoela; family Convolutidae; genus Symsagittifera; species Symsagittifera roscoffensis. The sequence goes on along the minus strand of NC_087065.1, from coordinate 62,410,036 downwards.
GACATAGTATTTCCGAATGTAGACAAAAACAGCAAGACAATCAAAATAAACCTCAAAAATATAAAGAACCAAATAAATCATTCTATCAATACATGAAAAAAGATCAAAATCTACCGAACAAAACAGTTTACAGCAACAACAGTTCAGGAAAACCACTCCCGAACAATACAAATTATACAAGAAATCAATCACCATATAACTCAAGTTATAGAGGAAGATCACCAGAACGAAGAAACACGAATAATTCATCACAAAATCACTACAATAGACCAAATAGTCGAAATAACTACTCCAGATCAAATTCAAATACACAACGATTTGTTTCTAGATCTAATTCCCAATCAAGAAATAACTACTATCCAAACAACCAATCACGAAATTCATCATACAATAGGAATAGAAACTACTCCTATAATCGAAATAGAAGTTATTCAAACAACCGAAACCAGAATTACCCGAACAATCAATCAAGGAATAACTCATATAATAGATCGAACTATAACAGACCAAACAATAATTACCAAAACAGATCGCGAAATAATTCACAAAATCGACACTCAAGTTATAATAATCGTTATAGAAATTATTCCCAATCACCACACCGGAATAATAATAACTATAATAATTCTAATAATCGCCACAGAAGTAGTACACCTAAACATCAAAGACAAATCAATCAAGTACAATCTAACCCAGAAACAACATCAGACCCTCCAGGTATTGATGACACAGTAACTGATACGTTACAACTCAATCAAATAAACTGTACATCATCAGATTCAGAAAGTGATACTGAAAACACTCTTTCTATCAATATGATAAAAGTCGAAAATGACTATGAATCTGTCATATATGAACAACCTTTTTCATCACACATATATGAAAATCAATCAGAATTTCTTCAAAATTATTACACTACACCCATAAATTCCACACCAACGACGCAAGAAACAAATGAGATTAACACTACAAATCAAACCAATAAAAATACCAAAACAAAATGCTTGAATACAAACCACATTTATCAAAATATACAAAAAGAACAACCCAAAGAAAAAATTTGGACAATACCATTTCTCTTAGAAAGCCCAAGAAATAAAGAATTTCAACCACCAGACCTTGAAATAGATTTTTTAATTGATTCAGGAGCAGAATCAAACATAATAAACATCCCCACATGGAATGAAATAAAAACTTTACACCCAAAGCTAACACCTCTTGAAACCTCCAGTAAGTTAGCAACAGCACAAGGATCAACATTGATAAACTACGGAAAAATCCAATTATTTCTCCTCCCCACCAGAACAATGGAACAAAGCAAAATTTTAAATAAGCCATTTAAACAAATATTCCATATCACTGACATTAAATATAATATCATTGGAATACCATTTATTTCGAAGTATATACCAACAATTAACATACTAAATAGTAAAATATTAATCAAAGATAAATATACAAAAACAAAAGAAACATCCTTAACATTTTTTCAAAGATTAAATAAACAACCACCATTCTTTTCAAAATTCTACCCGATATTTAACCAACAAAGAAAACACTTGAAACCACTATCAGGAAATATCTATAATTTTTCAATCAAACAAGTTCACCAATATGATAAAGAACAAAACAAACAAAAATTTTATATGTCAGAATTTGAATTCAAACCTATTCACAAATTTTTCAAAATCACAATCTCATCCATAAAATATTTGAAAAATTCGAATTCCGATATCATTTCCTTACATGTCTATAACAACACACCTTACCAAGTAACATTACCTTTAGGACTTTTAGGATATTGTGAAACCAACGCTACAATATCACCAATACACGAAAAAGCCTATCGCGTAAATAATATACTCCAATTACTAGATATTTGCCAATCTACAATTCTTAATGAAGAATTATCTATAAATAATATAATAAGTAACGAAAACAGAAATACGGATTATTTCACAAAAACTCCATATTTCAAACCTACATTCAACATAAGTAACTACACAGAGGACCAACAAAAATTTTTAACAATGTTTAATTTCCAACATTCACAAATAACACAAGACGAATTCGAAAAATTAGCCAAACAGCTAATTAAATATTCATCAGTCTATGCAACATCAAAATTCGATGTTGGAAAAATCAGTTCATCACTACATCTCCCGTTAAAACCAGACGCAGTTTTCAAAAAACAGAGAGCAAGTAAAGTACCAATTCACTTACATGATAAAGTGAACAGATTACTCGACATTTTAGAACAATACAACATTATATCACCAGTAAACAAGGAAGAACAACCAAAAGGCAACACATTTATCAACCCTGTTATCATTCTAGCTAAAGGAGAATCATTGAAAATCGTTCTCGATAATAGATACCTCAATTCACTTATAGATGAATCAAAATGTAATTGGCCCATTGAACCAATACAAGTTATTTTAACAAAAATAAACGGCAAATACTTTACAACCGCCGATATGAATAGTGCATACAATCAAATGCCACTAGATGAACAATCACGACGTTTAACACAATTTGTTATCGGAAACCAACAATATGAATTCAACCGCTTATTCTATGGAATATCCATAGGACCAGCAGCATTTTCAGCTTTTATGAGCAAAATTTTTAGACCACTGATACTCAAGAAAAACGCAATCACCTATTTAGACGATGTTTTTATGCAATCACAAACAAAAGACGAGATGTTCAATGTTTTAGAAAAATATCACCAAATACTTCAGAACGAAAATCTGAAGGCCGCCCCCGATAAATCACACTTCTTTTTGACAAGAGTTAAATTCTTAGGACATAATATAGAAAGAAAAACAATCACTCCATTGAAATCACGCATTGACGCTATTCAAAAACTTCAACCACCAACAAATAAAAAGAAAATCCAAGAATTTCTTGGAATGTTAAACTTTTTAAGTAAATATGTTTATAAAATGCAATTATATCTACGACCATTTTATAACATCCTTAGACAACAAAATAATTTTGAATGGAACACAGAACATCAAACACGATTTGAAGAAATAAAGAAACTTTTAACTGAACAAATTTCAAACACAATTCCAGATTCAAATCAACCATTTTATGCAATGTGCGATGCTTCGAACTTTGGCATCGGTGCAGCACTATTACAATCACATAATGGTACAAATAAAATGAACCTCATATCAGCAAATTCTCGATTATTCACTCAAGCGGAGCTACGACTCTCAACTCTAATGAGAGAATGTACAGCCATAATATATACACTGACAGAATATGAATTTCTGATACTTGGATCAAAACATCCAACAGTTCTATTCACAGACCATAAACCAATCATCTTTCTCTTTACACAAAAATCTAACCCAAACCACCGAGTTTACAGATTTCAACTAATTCTAATGAAATTTCCAAACTTACATATAGTTTGGACTGCAGGAAAAAATCTTGCATTACCAGACACCTTAAGTCGAAATACACCACCTGAATTACTTACACGAAAAACAACAGTTGAAATACCCAAAAACATAAAATTCTACCTTGCAGAAAACGAAACATCACCCCGATTGGAATGCAAATATGCAGTAAAAACTGATATTGAACAATCACAAATAAATAGTTTACAACATTTCCCACTTTATTTAGATTGTCAAAATAATCATTATGAAGTTGATTTACTTGGAACATCAACTTTCAAACCAATCCCATATTCTCAATGGATAAAAAATAACACCCAACAAAAACGAACAAAACAACACCCGCCTAAAAAAGACCATTTTCCACTAATTGAAAAAGAAGATTTAACTGATAAAATAAATTTATCAGGACCACAAACAAATGATTCAAAATACACAATAAATCAAGTTTTTGACCTTCACGACCCACTTGATACAATACCCTTATCTAAATTCGAAATTGAAAACATTTTTCTCCCTCCAACAGAAACAATTACAATTTCAACACTGAAACAATATCAAAATCTTGACCCGATAATTAGACAACTAAAATCATGGCACGAATATAAAACTAAACCTGTCAAGGCAGATTCAACCATTCTAGGAAACAAAACACTCCTCCGATACTTTCGCAAATTTAACAACACAACAATTAACGAAAATACAGACCTTTTAGAGTATAACCTGAATGAATCTACAGTTCCATGTCTCCCTTTAAGTATGATTCTTATAGCTTTTAATATTTCACATACACAAAATATTAAAGGACACTCTGGATCAGAAAAAACATATTCAAATTTTATACAAAATTTTTACTTTCCAAATGCACCAATTTGGATAAAAGTACTATGCAATGACTGTATAGTATGTCAACTAAATAAACCTTACCCAAATCAAAAACAAATAGCACAAAAACAAGATTTTAAAGGACAAAGTTTGTACTTTAATCATCGTATCTCATTTGATACTAAAGGACCAATTTCACCCTCATCGGAAGGAAACTCGTACATTATGGTAATTGTTGACGCATTTACACATTATGTAGCAATTAACCCAGTACCACATTGTAACGCTTATTACGCTTACACAACACTCTATGAACACTGGATAGCAAAATTCGGACTACCAGAAATTTTAGTTACAGACAACGGTACAGAATTCATAAATAATGAAATTATCACACTATGTCATTTATATAACATTAAACACAAACCACGTACATCTCATGCACCTTGGACAAACGGCTTAGTCGAAGGTATGAACCGTTCATTACAAGAATATCTTAGATGTATCATCAACGGAAATGATACAAAATATACCGAATGGTCAGCAGATGTAAAATTATTTCCCTTAGCATATAATTCACAAATAACGACAACTTTAGGAATGTCACCATACGAAATGGTTTTTAACCAAAAGCCACGCAAACCAATAATGTTTACAGCAAATTCTCATAAAAACGCACAAGGTTATTGTCAACCAAATAAAGACTCAATTTGTTATAACCTACCTTTACATACACACGATGAAGATCATTTTCATCACCCACAAATTCTTAAACTAGCCTCCGGTACACACACCGAATGGATTCTAAATAGAGATAAAAAACACAATGAAATTTATCAAAAAATAACAAAAAAGTTATTACAAAGACAAAACATTAATGAACAAATCAATTCACGTTTTACACCAGCCTCCGATTTAAAAATTGGAACATTTGTTTTAATACCTAATTTTAATACTCAAAAAGGAATTTCTAAAAAATTACAACCCCTTCGAAAAGGACCATACCAAATAATTGCAAAACCCACTGATGTCACATATAAAATTACCGACTCAAACAAAAAAGAAATCGTTCAACATCGAAACAACCTATTACCTTATTACCCAAAAGAATACGCACTCCGCGAATTAACTCAATTATATTCTTTCACAGGATTAAAAATCATTCAAAATAAACCACATCTGAAAAACACAGAACAAAATGATAACCCCACCGAAAATCAAAACACAAAACCAACCGCCACCAAAATCAATACACAAAACCATAAAGAATCACCAAAACAAAGAAAAAATAGAAAAATGACCGAACAAATAATACCCCAAGAACAAATCGACAAATCAGAAAATAGAAAAACAACAAGACTCCGAAATCAACCACGTAAAAACTATAAAATATTCATCCCCCAATCTAAAATTTTAAAGAAAGTGGAATTTCAAAAGTAATTTTAACATTATACTTCACTATCTTGAAACCTTCGAAACATTTTTCATTTAAATTTTTCAAAATAACATGCTGACAAGTACGTAATAATTCTAGTTCAAAATAAACCAATAGGATTCATCCAATCCGTCACTTTCTCTATCTCAAACTAAGACCAATTAGACGAATCATATAGAACTCCAGGCACATCTATAACTATAACTTTACGACCTCCAGGTCAAAAATAAGCAAACCACTCCAACTTGACAACTAAAATAAATATCACCATAATACCGTACCCCTCCCTTATCTAATAACCCAAAGATCAACAATATTTCCCCAACTCAGACCACGAAAACCCCCAAAGCAAATTTGTTAACTTAGCCTAAAGTAACAAAATGAACATTTTAATTAGCCTAAAGTATAAAAATCTCACCATACCCCGGATCATTTGACAAACAAAAATAAAGAAAAAGACGACCTCCCAGTCACCATGAAAATTGCCCCCAACAATTTTTTACAGAACTCAACCCACTTGTCAAAAAACTAATAAATAATCCGACCACACTAGAAAATCGCCTCAAACAGCAAAAAATATTCGACCAAGAGATCATTTCTTAAATGCTCTTCTCTCAATCAGTTACTCAAATACTCATAAATCTTAAACATTTTTTTACAATACTTGAAACCTTTATAATATTTCTTTTTGATATACTTGAATCTTTTCTAATAATCCTAATCATTTTTTGTAACATTTTTTTAATTTTCTACACTATACTCGAACTATTCCTCCAACTTTCCAAAACCCTTGATTATATCCACAGGTACGATTTATACAACTTGTCTAAATGATACGAAAAATTTTCAGTAGAACTGATATTTTTTTATTGTTTGTAATTTTCATAACATTTTTATCATCCCTCATTTTGACAATATGTAAATGTATAAAGAAAGCAATCTTCACATTTGCCCTAGCAACAATCCTTCTAATTCTTTTTTTGGAAGAATATTATAATAAACATAAACCTTCCCACTAAAGTAACAATTCAAAAATCCATCAAAAATTGCTACCCAACAGTCACAGAATCAGTCTTCACCGACATCATCCCAAGATAACCAAACACCACCTTCAACTACTCAAAATCCTCAAACATCTACACGAATTTCTTTTCAAGACAATCCATACACTTTTGAAGAACGACATGCTCGTTTATCAGAACCACTAGAACCAGTTCAACGACAAGCACCTCTAAGCGAACCAACATATAACCTATACCCAACACTACCACAAGAACTAAGTAGAATAAGAAATCCTAGTCAAAACCAAAATACAGTTGAAATAAATAGACAAATTATACATCCTCGACGAAACAGAAATTTTCAAACTCCACGAGTTCATTTTGATATACCTCAATCCCCATCACAAAACACTCCAGAAAACACCATTGATACATTACCAGAAACCCCTACGATTTTTTCACAACGTAGCACCTCAAGCCTACCATCAGATTACTTAGGTTCAACACCAACATCTGAACAAATACGTGAAAATCCCTTTAACCCCCCAAACCAGGCATCACGACTACCATATTGGACAACACATTCATTTACACAAGGTGAATTAAATTTAGTCAATAATCCAATAGATATTTCTACGGATACAACAACATCCTCATCACTACCAGAAACATTATCACTACCATCAAGACCATCAATAAGCCAGATTTCACCACCACCTTTTAACTTAAATTTTCCAAATAATCTCGACGCCAGATATCGAGAACAATCATCAATAAATATTCCTTTAAGACTAGATTGGAATACATTTACAGCACCTCCACCATTATTTGGACAACATCAAGAAAGTAACCGCCTTCATAACTGGGCACTTAATAGATTACAATATCGCCAAGATATTCACAACGATATCCGTGATCACAATATTCAAATACTCCAACAAAACAGTTTACATTTAAAGTTTGAAATCACAGTTAAGTTAAATAATATTACCCAACATCCCTACCCATTAAATCCACCTAACATAACAGCTCAATCACTACCACCACCGTTTATAACTACTGAAGTAATATACAAATACGACAGATATACCAAAAACACAATTGGCTACATTACATTTTATAATCCATACTCAGGATTATCATACACATGTATATTCTAAAATTATTAATTTTTCTCCAACTCCTTTTTCTAGTAATCTCAAATCAAAACATAAACCCTTCCCCTCGTACAGGACCACAAGATTTATTAGTAACACATTACGATTGTGAAGAAAATGAACAAAAAACACTACATAAATATGCAATAAATCAAGTATCACAATGTGAAACAGAACCACAAGCTATAGAAACCACAGATGTAATAGCAACACTCTATTCAAAAGCCCGAGCAACAACAGTTACAGGTTATAAATTCACAGCAACATTTTCCGAAAAGAAAGTACATTGTTCACAAGTCTCGAACGGAAACAAAAACCGACTTGACCATGAATCATTCTATCAAAGTAATATAGAACGTCTTTTACATCTCAATCCCGACGATTGTAAAAGTGAATTACTTAGACTAAACATCACACAAAATAAAAACTCCGCAAGAAAGTTAGTTAATTTTCAAGTTTTTTCAGACTCTGTACATCAATCACAACTTGAAAGACATCAAGGACATATAAAACTAGACGAAAAATACCCGTATAACGGCGCACACGGACGATTAACCTATGACCTATACGATAAACATTGGATACCACACATTGGTATAAATGACCCATCAAACTGCAAAGCAGACACAAAAAATAAAGGATACCAAGAAATAATGTTTTTCGATTGGAAAATACAACTCGAAAAAATACAACTAACACGAGATTTATCAGATAATACAATGATCTATCAAGGAATCCGATTACCTTGTAAAAATGATCAAGGTTATTGCGACCCTACAACGAGAACGCAAGCAACAATTGTTTGGTTCCCCGAAGATACATGTACAACATTTCAAGTAGCAAAAATACACGCTCGTATGATAAAATTTCACGAAAAATATTTTATACAATCAATTCCATATGAACAAGTCCATCCATCACGAAAACTAAGTTCTAATTTTAGAAACATAGACAATATAGAAAATAAATTGACACGTTTTCAAATATATCAAGAAACAGAACTTGCATGTAAATACAGGAATCCACTTCACAGAACACAATACTCTGAAATATTAGTTGAATACGAAAAAGGATTCGACATGACCACTGGAAAAGTAAAAATCGACCCATATGCCACAGGTCATCCTCCAAACGAAGGAACATCCTATATACCAGTTAATTTTGAAAAAAGCAACGGACAACCTGGTGGACATCTAAAACCCCATGACACCAGAAGCACACGCTTACAAGAATTATCACTAATGAATACTACATATTTCGGTAATATCCACTATGATATTCATTTAGATATGAAACTAGATTATACAATTAGCCGAATTTTTCAAGAAATGTCACTCTCCGAATTAGAAACACTACACCAACTATGCGAATTAGAACGAACACAAATATTACAATCACTTGCACTAGCAGTATTAAAAATACCCTATGCAGGATACTTATTATCTGGAAATAGATCAAATTTTTTAGACTATGAAGGAAACATCTTATGGTTTTATACTTGTACTAAAAAAGTATCACCACTATACGTTTTTGAAGATAAACGATGTTATAAAAGAATCCCTATCTTTTATAAGAATAAAGTACATTTCGTGGATACACTTTCACGAAGAACCTATTTCTGGGATACCGCAGTCCCATGTGGATCAGAAAACAGCCACAATGTAGTACAACTAAACCCTGATGAAAATAAATATTATCTTCTCACTCCATATCCCACATTAATGCAATCACTCAAAAAATTTTCACCAGAAAGCATTCGCGCTATTGCTCGAAACCCAAATATAGACTTACAATCAATAGGAATCTATTCAAAATCAGATATTCAACATCACATTAGAACACAACAATTCCAAGAATTATTAACACAAATGGACACTATACAAAGACAATCAATAGACCAAAATTTACGCAAACTTGCAGAAACCGCAGGATTTGCCGATATCTACACGCAAGACTATAGCGGATATTTTAAAGACATTAAAGATTATATATATCTAAACGGTGAAAAATACCGTCCCCAAGATATATCACCAATTAACATTTTTAGCTTTGTTACACTCAAAAATGAGATCCTCGATTTTCTAGGATGGCCCTACTACATCTTAGAAAAATTGACTATTTTATACGCAATGTTTAACTTTATTGGATTTCTTTTCTCACTTTTAAAAGGAATCTACAACACATGTGCTATACACACACAAGTAAACAGACAAGCAAGCGTAGCACGCATACTCTTTGCAGGATTTTTTGGAATCTTTTCTACATCTATAAACAAAATTCTTTTAGACGCACAAATAAAAGAATATAACACAAAAATAGCAACACGACAAAATACATACGACGAAGAACATAACAATGTAGACATAACGCCAACGGCACCACAATTACCAGCCCTACCAAATAACCATCCACTATCCCTAGTCCCACGAAATTTTCGAAATTTAGCCATCACACATAATCCAAATTTTCGACTCACCACATCACAAAGTCCCATCCAACATATAATGACACACCAGTCACAAGATGATAATACTTATGAACAAATTATTGAACAACCCCATACCACCGCTTTTCAGTCTCAAAATAATCATTTTTTTAGCCCACGATGAGCCGCCAACTTGGATCACTACACCGATCAAATTCCCACCCAACCAATCTTACCTCTCCAATCCCAATAATACCACTTTTTGCTTTTCCGCCACCCGATTTTCCACCTAGTAATGTAACATCAGGCATGAATTCCGACACTAATTCACACATCTCAGTTTTATATTCCATCTCACAACTCAATAACCCGAATATTGAAACCCCCGATGAATTTGCCGACTCAGAACCATCCCCATCCAATAATTTTCATAACTCTTCTAATTTTTCTCAACCCCCTTTTCAACCCATATTATCCAATAACCCTGACCCAATCACTCCCACACCCTCTTATGCTTCCCAAGTTACCCCAACCTACTCCTCATACCATTCTGACCAATCATCTCATTCTCCAGACACCCCCCGAATCTCCCCAGAGCTAGATAATTTTATTACCCTTCAACAACAACCCTACCACCTTAATACCCCAACCATAAACCAAATCTCCTCCACAATAAATTCATCCAACCCCCCTACCCCTACACCCTCTTCAAATTATACTGAATCATTAGCACCATCATCCACATCAACTGAATCTTCACTCAACACTAATAGAGCTTACCGCACTTTTAAAAGAAAGTTCCCCAACCATCCTTTCCCAGCAAAACCAGGAACAGCCCGTGAATACATCAACCACCCCAAGCATACTAACACAAAAGAATTTTTAGCCATCACTTTACCCTCATTCCCACAATACACCTTAAATACCCCCCACGACACTAACGAAACACGCAACTTTGTAGATGAATACGTTTTAATGCCCACCCTCTCTTGGACCTCATATTATCATTTTACTAACCCTCTTTGCTTACCTTTATCTAACACTCACATCGATATAGAGCGAAACACGGACATGCTATATCGACTCACTACACCACTAACCGCTAGACAATTTACTTACGTTGGATATAAAAAATCACTAAAAACACACACTGCACCTAGAGCTAACGAATATACACTCGAATACTATGATCACAACATCATCAGAGCTAACCAAGATCAATTCTTAGACGACGATCGCTTCGCTAATCCACAAATTACTGAGAAATTTTTCATCAAGACACCATATATATTTACACTAAACATCTTCGACCGAAAGTTTGATCACATTATTTCAGAAGCACTAACAGAAACACAAGCATACGAAAGTTTTAAAGAACGCTTCCAAATATTTTCACTAACCTTTCATTTCCTTGCACCACACGAAAGAGATTTACACTGCTCACACGATATTATGTTGCGCACTAAACAAACCCACACATATAGTTATTATCGCTTCATCCAAAATCACTTTGACCTACACACACCCTCTAGACAACCACACCATCGTTTTCAATTCATTAATTCCAAATACACTTCACCATTTTTCCTAAATTTCACATATTGCATTAAAGATACTAACCTTCATGGTATTCTTCGTAATTATGACCCCATAACCCAAATGTACATCTTCTGTCCCATCACCAAGACCTTCAACGCCGAAGAATCCCGACCCTTCCTTATCCCGCACGAGTTTGTACAACCTATAGAAATCCCAATTTTAGAATTCATCCACAACACTAAATTCAATCACAAATTATATAATCTAATCCAAAACACACCTTATGAGTTTGCAGTTGGCACTGAAGAACTAACCACTATTAAGGCACTTCAATTGCTTTGGCCACTGCTTCAAACTAAAAATATCATCCGCATCTTAGCTAAACTACTAACAACTTCAGAACTAATTCACGACATCTTCCCCCACGGTTTTTTCCCCGACGACTAACAGGTAAGTATGAATTAAATGAATATAACTAACTAATTGAAATATTAAAAAACTCACCATACTTTATCCATGTTTTCCTTAGATTTTTAGCCTTCATCCGACGATCACCTACAAAAACCACAAAAAACAAATAAAGATCGCAAATTTCATCAAACAGACTTCAACAATTCTATTAATCTCTTACACTTATAAATTTATAAATTTAATACCAATGCAGTAAATTCATTTCTAAAATTTTCCCCACAAGCAGTAAATCTAATTATAATGAAAATTTGTAACTTAAAATTCCCCCATAACTAGCAGTAAATTTCCAAATTCTATGCAGTAAATTAATAAAATGCAATTGCAGTACTAACCTTTTGATATTTTCATTCATTCGCACAGAAATTCTATCCACACTCGCACAGCTCGCCCACGAAGAATTGTTTAAAATAATGAATTTCAGTTTCAAGTTTTCACACTCAACAACACTAACATATAATAACATGTTTCAAACCTTCCTTTAACCCGGTTGGAAAGGAATCATATACTAAACAAAACTAACCAACGCAGCTTACTAAATACCACAAATCATAGAATAACAGCATGACTAAGAAAAGGAAACCAACGGTACCCAAACCGGATTAACCCAGTTTAAAACTGGATAATTTATTCTTTTGAAGACTATTATAAAGTCTAAGAAAGAAATAATAAAACACAAAAAAGTCGAAAGACAAACCCATACCACGAACAATTTGCTTTTTGGAAAAAGGACATAACCAACAAGACATAAGAAAAACCACAACAAACCCAACATAAAACGTTGTCACATAACAGGACCCCTCACAAAAACCGCATGAAATCATACTCCCACTCCTGGCCTAACCCACCAGGAAGGACGTCCTGAGCATGCTCTATAGCCGGCCTAACCCACCGCGCTACATCCACGCTTTGTGACCACACCTCTATTTTTAATAAGAGCTACTCAAGTGTGAGTAACTCTTCAAAATAACCGAACTAAAACAAAAAGCTTTTGTGAAAACAACTAACTAAAATCATAATTAAAAAATATTAAACTAATTAAATGTTTTATAAAATGTAAATTACATTATGCAATACATAGATCAGAATACAACACCAAGGACGAACATCTAAAGACAAAACGACCCCACTACACTCGAGAGAGAATGACCAACCACAATCGATATGCCACTCACAATCACAACTCAAAGGATTTAGAGTACGACTTGACTTCGCAGAAAAGGACTTCATTGAACTAGACCAATGACCACCTCGATGTTCAAGTATACGTACAGATCCGAGTAACCAGGCATCCCCTCCACGCACAATCTCCACGCCATTCCCAAACTAGATCAGACACAAAAGAAGTTCTCCACGCAGAACAGAAAAACCTGACATAGCCAACCATTCTGAAATCAGATTTGAGTTTGTTGCGAAGACTTAGTCGTTGTCACTAGAAGACACAACGTCTTATGTCTCTAACTCCAGCTTCCTGGAACTTCTTTAACAAAAAGGAAACAGAAGAAATAAGATGTTCGCCAAACACCAACGTCCATCATCCATCCTTCGAATTGCAGAAGAACTATTCTAAAAAACTCTGTAAAACCCGGATGGGTGGAACCTGATCTAAACTACATTTTATGATTGGATAAATTAGATATTTTACCAATGTAAAGTATTTAATATTAACCAATCATGATCCATCTAACTAACAACCCACTTATTTGTAAGTGCTGAAGTTACTTGTAATTTCAGCACCAGAGAGATTTGAATTTAACTTAGAAATTAGTTGGACTCTCCCGAGCACTTCAGCAGCCGCAATAAACCAGTATACCCTAGATCTATTGAGCCTAGCAGAGACTAGTTAAACAACCTGAGACTAGATAGTATAAGAGTAAGATTAGGATCGGTATTAGACTAAGAAGTTGCACGAATCTATCCGGCCGAAAATAAGATAGCGTGACGAGCAGACGGTGTACCCTATCCGAAATTACTCTATGAGTTAACCAACTCGGTCCTAACTCAAAACTTACAAAACACATAACAACCAAGCAAAAGTCAAACTATATCAAAAATGTGGTAATTCAATTTTTGTAGTAGCAAAATAATTGATTAAATTGACGTTTTGGAAGGCATTAAAAACAGGGAGTCTCGAGCAATCATAAAGCATGCTGCATTCTCATGGAATCAAAACTTAACTTTAAATCATCGACTACTCTTCTGATTAAAACTCCTTAAAAATCTATGTCTGGCTCGTTCGAATAAACGGTATGAACTACTGATGAAATAGAGTAACTCTGTATACTCCACGTTCGTAGAAATGCAAGGTTGAAAGATTTAACGGAATCTTTAAAGAACTACTGCGCGTTTGAAAAGCTAGAGCTTGGATCAGAGCAAACAAGGTAAAAAAACATTAACCAAGAAAACACGTTCCAACCAAGAACATCAGACTACATAGAAATAAATTCTAAAAGTAATACAGACAGGCACTTGGAATGCAACTACAACACAAATAACGTCCAATGGATCACGTGCAACACTACATTGAGCGTCATCCCAATTTTTTAAAACTCTCTTCAGATAACAATACAAGCTACCAATAAACAAATGACACTGTCTTAATTGCCTTGAGTCGCATCGTGCTACCAAAAGAAACTCAGCGAACAGATGCTCAGTCTCAAACAGCGGAGCCACCAAGCAACACACCGCTCTATATCCTGAAACAAAACAAAAAATAACTATTTTTCCTTGCGTTCTGCACCAGTGCTGGGTGCCAGCAAAAGTCTCGCTTAGCAGTCAATCTAGATTCCACAAAAAAAATATCGATATGCTCGACAAAAAAGTAACCAAACTACGCTACAACAGTGCAGACAATTATGGGGTAGAAAATTCTTAAGAAGAAACAAGTTGTTGATCTTTGCAAGTCCTGATGGCATTGCCCGCTGATGCAGAGTTAAACTTTCATTAACTACACTAACTAGGCCCAAGGTGACATTAGCTTTAGTCGAATTGGGACGGTTTTCTAGACCTTGCACCTATTTTGTATGAGAAAACCTTAACACTTTTGGTCCTGAACCATTTGCCATGCGCGAGAATTTTCACGGTACCAACAATTCTTCAAATAAATTGCACTAAAATCTGGTAAATCCTTTTCGTGATAAGTTGATTAACCGGATCTTGTTCACAATATAACCAAATTTGGCTTCTAAAAATTTACTTTTAAATGGACCATTCAAGATTAAGCGTCAACCACCTCGAACGATTTGAAGAAAGTTGTTTGAAGTAAGTTTGAAGTGAAATGACGAAAGCTCAAGAAGTCAACTCGTATCGACGTGAAAAACTACCGGCCGTTCATAGCCAATGAATTTTTTTTAATGACGAATTAGTCCAAGAGCAAACATTTTCGATTTTGTTTTAAGTTTTTTATTCTGTAGTCCAACACGCTAAATAAAATACAATTTTATTTCGATAATTGTCTCGAGTAAATTAATTTTTTTTTTCAAATTGTGTTTAATGTTTTACAAATGATTTGAATAAAACATTTAAAATTGCTGGTTACAAACTCAAAAATAAACAGAAAAAAAGATGGCGAGCACAAGTTTTCCGTCATACTTCATTCGAAGTCGGAACATGCGAAAATGCTTCAATTACTTAAAACTGCTGCTGTAGTGTCTTCGTCGTCATCGCCATGTGCTAATAGCTATTCGATGGCCATTGACAGTGACATGCTGTGAAAAACATAGCCAATCGAAGATTGAAAAAGATTAATGAACAGGTAAACAGAAAATAAAACACTGACTTTGTTGAAAAATCTCATTTTTGATTTTCATAGAAAAAAAATAGATGCCCTTTAAGCTGTTTGAATTCCTAGAACGATTTATGATTGGCGCTTTTTTGACAACTTTAACCCAACTTGAGAAAAACGGGATCAACAAAAAAATTTTTATTCCGCTGGACAATTAAAAATTAAAATCCAGTTTCGAAACTACAAACCTAGAAAGCGTCATTTCCACGGTCGTATCTGGAGAATGCTATTTACGTCACTTTCAGCAGAAGAATTTCAACTGATCTCAAAAAGAGCATATATTCCTAAGTGCAACCATAAATGCATGAAAATGTATGAATGCACATCTGTAGTATTTATAGACTTTTAAGATTTTTCCTGAAAAAAAAAGAAAAATCAGCAAGATCTATATAAGAGTCTTCACTATGTTCATTACTCCTAATAACTCAGCTGTAAGGTGGTAAATTTTACATGTTTCTTTAACAAGTTGAATACCGGTACCACACTACACTTTCGAAAAACAAAAGAAGGTAGAAAAAAGTTGAATTGATCTTAATTAGTATATACAATATTTTAGAAGTTAATGGAATTGTTCAGTTTGTTATTTAATTGGCATTATCAGTACTTAGATCTACTTCATGATATTCATCATTTTGTTATTGCTGTGACCGTAAATTGGTCATTTTTAAGTTGTGAAGCTCCAAAAGCATAGTTTATGCACGTCGTGGCTGTCACTATGAGGGCGTGGACAAGATGGCCTTGGAGGCGTTGAAGGTGCGGTGGGTTTTGATGATGAGGAGTATCTATCTTTCCTGGATGCCATTTTGTGTTGGAATTGAGGCGTGGTTTTGAATCGGGGGAGAGAGTCTCTAGCCATGTTGCAGAATACAGTGGTCTGTGCCTCGTTGAAGAGAGTACTAAACAAGTTACAAACTTCAAATTAAACTTTAATTTTACAAAAACTGAATTTTGTTTATACACTTTTACACTGATTTTGTTTTTCGCTTTTACACTGATCCATCTAAAATATTTTAGATGGATTTATTTTAGACGGCTCTATATAAAAAAAAAAAACGTCAGCTGGTTTCCGTTTAGACTCTTACTTGCAGTAAAACTATTCTCTCACCCATAAAATTTTAGTGTTTTGTAAGCTGAAAACTAATTTGCCCCAAAAAAATGATGGTCCAACTCACCAGCTAAAGTTGGCTTCTAAGAACGCGTGGAGAACATTGTTGCGGACTGCGGCGGGCAAGTTGACCTGTTTGATTGACAGTTCAGAGATGTACTTATTCACAATCTGATCAGCCAGGCCCATTCTTTTCTGCCCATTCCGTGTCTCCTTGTACACTTCACATGCAGTCCAAAATTCGAGATTCTCTTCAGCGTGTTCCAAAATGAGGTATTTGTAGAACATCTGGATGAGCTCTGGAAAACAAAAAAACATTTGTTACTTAAGATTATAAAGCATAAATCAAATCAAGAACACTTAACCGAGCAGAAAAAGTTTTGGAATATTCGAAACACTTCGTCTTTTCATGTTTTTTACTTAAAAACTTTTTTGTATTTCTGAAATCACCAGCAAAATGGCTAAATAATTTTATTGAATTATGCAATAATATACTGAATTGCTTGCCTGGATTTCTGAGAACTGTGGTCATTTCTGGGAATTGACAAGGCTTGTTAGAAACATGGACAGCTTCTAGGCGTCTGCTCATTCGAGGCAAATTGCGAGAGCAATACTCTTTGACAGGTCTTTCGCATTTTCGCACCTGGCTTTTCGTCACCTGATGAGTCCCAATTGAGTCCATAGTGCAGTTTAATGATTGGCTGAGATTCCCAGAGATTAATCCAGAAAATGAGTGGTCCACCGTTGTCCAGTTGTGCATATGAGTTGCTCCTCTTGAAGTATTGTGACTGTTGATACTTTCAGAAAACGATGAAGTTCCAACGGATCCCGACGTTGAGCTTCTCGAGTCATTTGAAGATTTGAACCCCGATAATTGCAAGGAGCTTTGGGAAGTCAAGGAGCCTTCGGAGCTGAGTGACTCGGATGATGACAGTTTTCCCGAGGTAGATGATCCAAGAGAAACGTCACGACGACGAGAGTTTGAGGAGTGACTTGTCGACGATGCCGAAGAATTGTTGTGATGGGTTCTTGGAGTCATTCGCGGATTCGGATTAAGACATGATTCAATTGACATTCGAGTAGATCGGGAGATTTTGGCCCCAAATGAAAAATCGGAATTCTTAAACTTAGCACCAGAATCCATCTTTCCAGAGGCGTTGGTATCTGAGGACCTGCAAATTTAAAAGTTGTTGAAAAATACAAAAAGCTGATATTTGGCTAATTTGTTTTCAAATCTTTGGTAATAATTGTTTTCGTTTCTACCTTATTGTATTAAATTTGGAGTACTTACTTTCTGCCTGAGGTGAAAAAGCTTCTCATTTCTGTGGTTTGCGTGTGAAATTCAGGTAAAGTTGATTGTTTCAAACTGAGACTGCTGGTTCGAAATGACGAATGCAAAATTATGAATAGTTGAAATGAAAAAGCGGCGGGTAAATAAGTTTATTATGATATGGTTAATTCATTTACCTGAGCTTATCCCTTGGGATTATGTGTGAGTGCAGAACAAAAACATTTGCCAGTTGATTGCTTGTTAATTGCTCGATTAAATGTAATCGATTTCAAACTTACATGCGTCCTATTTCGGTCGGGATGGATATTAAAGTTAACGAGATTTCAGATTTAAGTCTGAAAAAACCTTCACAGCTTGAGAACGCCCGGCAATAACGTACAGGTGTTTGAAAGATAAAACTATATTCCAATTTACAAAGCTTACCGTCCAAAAAAGGAAGCAATTAGAAATTTCATGAAAAAGCGAAATCCAAATCAAATGGAAAAATCAAGCAAACAAGGATCCAATTATACTTTCATAAAAAAACCACGGACGACTAATTTAAGGAAATAAAAGATTATATAAGCAATAAAAGAGTTGAATTCGGATTATGCAAATGTACAATTCTATTTACAGTTGACAAAAATATGTTTTTACAGTTTTTCTGTACAGTAAACTCACACATTGTGTGTAACTTACAACTATGATGATTTTCTGGAATGATTTAATCAATTTTAAGCGTTTTAAGTCACTGTGGCTCAAGTTGTGGAATTTTTCAAGTTCAATGCGTGCCTTTGATATAGAACGACCATGAAGTGTTTTTGCCGGCCATACTTTTTGGACACGAGACCATCAATTTGCCCATACATGGCATCTTTGACCCATCTGGGTTGCCTTCAAATGCCACGTGCAGATTGGTTGATTTCTTCCCCTTTAGATTCTCGTTGCCTTTCACAGTGAACGCCGGATTGTCAATCGAGAATACAAATTGTTGTTGTGAATGGAAGATATTTTTGAAAGGAATCGTCATAGATCCCCCCGCTTTAACGCTGAATGGACCCTGAGGTTTGGGCGTGGTTGCTGTTCCGTGCAACATGAACAAATAGTCCCCACCCACTTGGGAGAAAATCCGCATTTCAGCCTTGACGTCCCCAAGACAGGAGGGTTCGAAGGTGACATCGAAAGAGACTTCGGTTCCTGCGCTAGTTCCAGGAGCTGCAGGGATGATTGTCTTCTCAACCGAAAAGTCCTCTTTGCCCGCAGTCCTCTCGGGCTGTTCAATCTACACAGAATAAATTATTTTCTAAGCTGAGATAATTGATATCATTGCAAAAATAGGAAAACAAAGTAAACAAAATATTTTTCAATTAGTCTAATTTGCTTGAAGTGGTGTAATTCACTACACTAAGCAAATTCATTTTACTCAAAAATAAACTCGATAGACACTCACTTAGTTTATATTGATTCATCTATTAAGTTATTGTGAAAATGAGATAGTTCGCTTTTCAAAATTTTAGATAAAAAAAATCATCTCTGAACGCTTTGCTTTTTAATTGAAAAAATCTATATGAACTTGACAGAGAAAATACGTAAAAGGCGTGAAAAAGTGAAAAGATAATTAACTGACCTTGATGGTGTACTCGCACTTGGCCTTGGAGTAGTTGAGGAATGTGGCTGTTAGGGTCTGCTGGGACCCCAGAGGAGCGCGGAAGAACAGGGGCTTCTCTGGTCTGGGGGGCAGACTGCGAAGCACCAGGTCATAAGTGTAGCTTCCTAACTCAGTGCTGTTCAGAACTAACTTGACCGAAGTTTCCTCCACTCTCAGAGGAAGATACTCTATGTTGAAATCACACTGAAACATGCACAAGTTGCTGTAAGTTGTACTTAAACATGAATCGCTATTAAACTTGCTGTAAGTGTACTTAAACATGTAAATTTACTCTAAGTTGCACATGAACTCTTAGCTTGAGTTGAAGGGATGGTAGGTAAGTATAAAAAAAAGAGATTAAAAATTAAGCCGACTTTTATTCTTGACAATCGGAACTACCAACATAACATGACGAACTGCTCTGCAAATTGGCAGAGAAGACATCTTCCTTTTAATCGAAAAATTGTATAAATAAAAAGTTTACTTGTAAATTGAAATTGCATGAATGAAAAAAAAAGAGACAACTTTTTTGAACCAAATTTTCTTAGACGATACAATAGCCTCAATTGTATTGTAGTTACTCTGATAGTACTCATCTGACGAGACCGGGGGGGGGGACTAAAAAAGAATAGAGGAGGGGTGTGAACTCACTGAAGACTCTGGCGCAATAACGAACTGCGGGGGCATGAGTATCTCTGGACAGGGACAGCTGGCGTAGAATGTGACCCCGTTGTTGGGGAGGGGGTTGGCGAGTGTGATGGAGTGGGAGAGGGGGTGTCTGCAGGGGGTCTCCAGTTCCACAGTCTCCATCACTCCAGGCAGACTGACTCTCAGGTTGAGGAAGAAGAACACATACTCGCCACTCTTCTCGTTCACAAACGTCACCTGACAAAAACACAAACAAACATAGTATTCATTCTTAATCGTACCACCCTTTGAACGACCATAATTTTCATTCTTAATCGTACGATCCTTTGAACAACCCAAACGAACATAATGGCTTATGGTCAATCGTAATAAATTGCAATAAACAGTTTTTGGCGAAAAAAAGGAATTTCCAACCGAATACAGAAAAAGTACAAAACTAGTACTATTAATTTAATAATCAGAAAAGTTTTTTTTTGTCATCGAACAACAGTCAATGAAACCGGAAGAAGCATTTAATTAAGTAGGTTCAGTAGGTGTAAAGATCAAAGGTCTCAAAAATGAATTAATAGAACAGGAAAAAAAATGCAAAAATTATCATTCGAAATATGGAAATATACCTTGGCCTGGAAGTTCCCCTCTTTATGCGAGTAGAAATTCAGTTTGTAGTCTCTTTTGGTCAATCCAGGCACGTCCAAATAATCCAGTCCATTAAGTTGAGTAGAGGGGTCCAGTTTATCCGGCTTCATCAGGTCTATGATGACCTTGAACCTCTGCGGAGTCTTCTCCCAGTTACTAACAGGAATCAACTCAGTGTGAGGCTGTTTGGAAGGAACCTCCCGGATGATAGTGTCTACCGGCTTTGGAGGATCCGCGGCACCTTGCAGATTATACAAAAGTCCACTTCCATCCGGAAGTGCGAAGAAAACTGATCCCAGGTGCTTCTTATCAGCCGACGTCATTCGGAATGGCTTGTATGAAATGTTGTACGGTTTTGTTGCACCTGCGTCAATAACCAGGGTATCTGGACCCTGGAAGAATTCGCCCTCGATAACCGGAGTCAGAACCCACTGGGATCCGGTCTTGTTGCTGATGCTGACCATTTTACGGTCGGTCTCTCGCACACTACATTGGAACTGGACAAGTTCCTTTCCAGTAGGAGGACACGCAGCACACACTCCAGTAAGGGTGAGCTTAAGAGGTTTGCCCCCCTCTATATTACAAGTGAGGTTGCTGTATCGGATGTCTGCGTTCACAACTGAAGGCTGGAATGCAATTTCCAAAGGCAGGTCCATCCCTGGTGCGATATACCCTTTAGATGGAACTATGCTGAAGTCCGGCTTGAATTTGGCCACGTCCCAATTGAAGCTAAAGATAATCATGAAAATCATTTAATTTAGGAAAATTCACTAAAAAAACCTTAAATTATATCAGTAATCAGGTTTACTAATGATGCAAACAAGAAAACAGACAGTAGGAAAATGTCAATGACCTAAAAAAAAACAAAGAAAATCGATTTTTTGACAGAAAAAAAGATACCATCTTAAAGCTATTTTTGATGTGTTTTCACTCACGTTTTTTTGCGCCATTTGCACTTGTCATTTGAGAGCGTAATTTGCTTTCCAGTTAGCAAATGAAGTTGAAATGAGTTCAAAAAGAAATCAATATATAAACCGCGAATAAATCAAATTCAGCATGAAGAACATGAAGTTTTGCTGACAGTGTAGTGCAGAGTAAAAGGATCTCTTTTTCTGCCCCTCTCAAACTATCCCTTTAAAATTCACCCCCAAAAATGTAAAACTCAACATTTAAGCAGATGCGACTTTTGTAGCTAGTAACTAACTTCTCTTCTTTTGTAAAGGGGGGGGTAAGAGAGAAAAGATCCGAGTGAGGTATGGAATAGTATGGAGTTGTGATGGTACATACTACACTCCTATGTCGCCGTCGTTGGTCATGAGTAGTCGGCGTCTGCTCTCGCCCCTGGCCACGACTGCCCCGAATGGCACTGCCTGTGTGTCCAGACGCACACTCTGGTCCACCACACTGCCACTCACACTGAACACTGGCACACTACTCCCAGCCATCTCCAGGTACACCTAACATACAACACAGCAGACATTCAAACATGCACTACTATCAGCAAATGGTGGTAGGCCAACAAGCCGAAGGGCCAACAAACCGAAAATAGGATTACCATTCCAACAAGACAAAAATTAATATTGTTATGCAACATAACAGATTGTCATTGTTTTTATGCATTTCTTACATAATTTTGATGTAATTTACATTTAGATGCAATTTCGGATTCAAGATATGGCTGTTTGTTGATTATCCGCCTCAGCAAACGTGCAACATCATTACTTTTTGCTCCGACCAAAAATTGCGCAGGTACTCCGTATTCGGGTGTGTTTCTGATTCTTTTTAAAATCCAAAATGAAATTTCTAAATGAACGTCAAAAGTACCCAAAACATACATCAAGAGAGGTCGAGCGACGAACTTCATTGAAGTCGTGATTCGATTGAAAGTTTAAAAAAAATTTAGTCGAGAAAAGCTAGTTCGAAAACTTTCTTGAGCAAAAATAGAATGAAAAATTTTAATAGTGATTTATTATCAGCTGAATTTGCCTAATTTCTTTTTTTTTATAGTTAGTTTGTTTTAAGCTCAATTCTAGTGTTTCTTCCTATGTACAAAAAAGTCAAACTTGAAAAAAAAACATTCTAATTTTTTTATACAATTTTGAGCTGGATTCACTGTCCAGAGCTTTCAGTGATACCTTCATTTATTAAATTCAACTTAAGAAAAATTGTGAAAAATAAAAAATAAAAAAAGAAATAAGAAAACTTTTCATCCGTTTCAAGTCAGATAAATCATATTTTAAGATAAATTTAGCTGTAAAGTTCCATTCAGTTTCTTGTAAGAGAAAAATAAAAAGACCAAAATGACTGAACAAAAACAAAAACTAATGAAATTTCAAACAATAGAACAACAGTTAATTTTCGTTGTTTCTTGAAAGTAAGAGGAAGATAGAAAGACAGCAAATTAGAATAAAATTAGCCAGTTACTGTGCAAAAATACAAACAAAAATAAGAAATTAGGCTAATTCGAAATTCATAATGAAAAAGGCCAAATTTTCAAAAAAAAATTTCCTGCTTGGCCTCATCTTATTAGTTTGAAATTAGACCAAAAATCAAAAATTTGAAACTGGTTTTTTGTCCACACAGGGGAAAATTGTTCGAAAGTTCTTAATGTCGTTTGAATCACGACTGAAAGGGCTTTAATATGATATATAACTCGACCCAATCCAATGATTATTTGTGATACCTGATTCTACGTGGGAAAAAAAACTAAAACACACCCGAATACAAAGTTCCTCCACTGTCGGAACAAAAACAAGTTTAACACTTTCATAATTCAAAAAATCTTGGCATGGTGAACAAACTAACATTTACGAACATATTTGTATTATATATCTTACATCGTTACGTCACTCATTTAGCCATAATAACACGTAAAACAACGGTAAAAACAGCTTTACTTTGTTTTTTAAGGCAAGGCTTTCAAGTGATATGAAAAATTTCTGTCAAAAATGGCTAATTAAAAAATCGAATTTTAACTGAGAAAAAACCACCACGAGCACAAATATTCCATCATATTCTTGAAAAGTCGGAACAAAATGATAAAACATGAAATATCAGCCCCTCCTCTTTATTTTAGATGTGAACAAAACGCAACGATGTCATCGTGTTAAGCATTCGTATTTGGAGAGTGCAATTTACATAACTTTCAGCAGATGAACTTCAATTGAACTCAAAAAGGTTTTCAAAAATGTTTGAGGAAAAAAAATTAATTTGACCGACGAGCTCAGTTGCCTTGCTACTGATTCTATAAACAACTACTAACCTCTTCTGAGAAAGCAGGGATTCTCTCGTTTGAACACAATTTGACAACTACATTCACAGACTCATTGGGCTTCATGGTCACTTTCGAGGGTGTAATTGACACACTCTGAGCCAGAGTGACCCCTCTTGGTGACGTGGGTGACATACAGAGGTCAAAAGTCACCGGCACTTTTGTGTGGTTGGTGAGAGTCGTCTGCTTCTTCGCCTGTTTTCCTGCTTTGACGGAGCCAAAGTTCAGAAGCTTCATCCCATCTGCTGCTTCGATCTGGAAACAACAAAACTTATTAGAAAATTAATTTTACGGGAAAAATTTCATCGCCTTAAAGCTCTTCGAATTTATAAAATTTTTCTGATAGGCGCTTTGAAAAAAAATCAACCCAATGTGAATAAATTGGATACGGCGTTTTTTCCCCATTTTGGTGAAAATTTTAACATATCCAACCTAATTTTGAATCTTAAAATCAAACTCAACTTTAAAGACGGAGGTGTAGCTGCATTTCGCAGAAACTAGCGAGAACACGACAAAAACAGCTTTAAAAAGTGAAATAAACACAGAGGCGAAGCTTCGCTTCGCTAACACTTGCGAGATCACGACCAAAAAGCAGCTCTATCAAATGAAATAAGAAAAAGTAGAAATAAGCCTCGAATTAGCAAAACTCGGCTATGTGTAATATTCGAATCTGAGAGATTGTGAGTCTCACACACTATCCACTCAGCCACGCAAGCTTAACAACCAACAAACACTAGTCACGAATAAAGCAGCTACAAATGCTAATAAACTGCCAATACAATTCAGCAAAAGTGGCACCAAATACAAATATACTCAATCTTGCAAGTAAAAATTTAGAATATAACAAACTGAAGGCATCCACACTAACTTTGCATGCAACAAATTGCAAAGCATAAAGCCACATTATGTATAAATTATGAATTTCTAAAAATTGCTAGAAAATTGCTGAAGTTTTTCGGTTCATTTGGTGAATTAAAAATGCATCAACTGTGTTAACTTATTACTATTCGCCCGTCAAAGCACATGCTATGAAAAAGCTGTAAAGGTGTCCCAAAAGTAGCACCAATATTTTCGACTTGGGTTGGAAAAAAGAACGTTCGTACTAATACACTCGCTTCGCAAGTGTAAAAAGTAGAAATAAGCCTGGAAACAATTTTAAAAATCTGCCACGCAAATAATCTCAATCCCTAATCTCTCAGGCACAGACGGTTAAAAACCGTTAAATTTTAGGTACAAATAAAGCAGACGAAATTTCTAATGCTGCAGATCGTGATTTTAGCAAAAGTAGCATCAAATAATCACTTATACTTGCGAGTTAGGTTGGGAAAAAAAGAAAATTCACACTAATACATTGCGATCGCAAGTCGCAAGTGTAAATAAATGACAAAAAGTCTAAATGAAAAAAAAAATTGGTACTAACAAAACTTTTTCTTGAAAAAAAAACCACGATCGAAATAAGTAAAAGTTCATACAGAGCAAAAACACTTAAACACAGAAGTGACCCACATTTGCAGTGATTCCTTCGCCCTTGACTTGCAGGGTGGAAGTAGACAGCCCGTTGAGGAAGAATGCGACCACTTCTTCAACTGCACCCACCCTGTGGGGACTAAAGGTGAGAGTGACGGATGCGGACTGGCCCGGATCCAGAGAGCAGGACTGGAAACCCACTTGCAGAGCATCTGTGTCTTCGAACAGACACTGCACACTAAAATAGAATTTATACATTAAATTAAGATCATTGAAGCAGGAGGTAAAAGATCAAAAATCGAGCTGTTTAATTTCTTAAAAACCGCAATTGAAGCCCTTAATTTTTTAAATTTTCTTGATTGAACATGCTCAGATTATGGAAAACTTTGGCCTACAGACCTTCCGGTTTTCAGGAGGGGACCTTAGCCACGTCATCACACCTATTTTAACGTCACACACCTCTTTAGCCACTTCATCACATCTTTTCAGCTCACCAAAGAGACCTTTTAATTTCTTGAGCTATTATTCATTGCTTTCCGGAACAATTATCAAAGCAAATACTCAACCAGATAATGCAAAATTCAAAGCTACTTACACTGCAACCCGATATTCCCGTTGTTCAACTATTTTTTACTTATCCAAAGATTTATCCAAGAGGGACCAACATACGAGCTGTTCAGCTCCTTACTGAGAAGCACTGCTGCGCCCCTGATTGACAATTACATGCAGTTTATGACTTATTTTTTTTCTGAGCTGAGTATCGTAGCCACACCCTTAAGCAACGAGCACGGATCATGGTCGGCTTCGAACATTCCACGTCTTTAAATTGGCTAGAAATAAATAAATACCTAATAGGCTTCGAGTCACTGTTTGTGATCTGAACATTCTCTACAGATGGCTTCATGCCCGCACGGGCCAAGAAAACACTTCCGAAGTTGACCTTCTTGGCCGAAAAGACAAGCAACGGCGCCACACATTTTCCCAGAAGCGCCACTTGATAATTGGGGCCTCGCTTGACCTCTAGAGTCAATATGCAATTCCTCAGCTCACAATTCTTGGCGGAGAGGAATGCGAGAGTGGTGCTGCACTTTTGACCGGGTTTAAGTTCTCCCTCCTCGGGTGAAATGGAGACTAGTTCGCGGTGGCTGGAGATGGTCCACTTGTACGATATCGCGTACTTGCCCGGGTTCGAGACTTGCAGACTCCGCACTGCTTGCTCATTCGGTTCCACCTATAAACGATAGCAATTGGAAATACTATAGCCAGAATATACAAAAAATGCAGGGGAGAATTTATCCGCAATGAAGGGAGTTGAAAGTACAAGAAGCTATTTGAATACATCAAGAACTAATTGAAATTTTTGTTGATTTTTTTGAACTTTTTCCAAGCAATTTTCCCCGCATTGCTCAAATGGGTATAGCTTATGGACCATTATTGTTTTAAATATTCTTCATCATAAACATGTGACCTGGTAGTTGTCAAATACCGAAGTGGTTAAGATAG
The DNA here is from genome assembly GCF_963678635.1 of Symsagittifera roscoffensis. Classification (NCBI taxonomy): domain Eukaryota; kingdom Metazoa; phylum Xenacoelomorpha; order Acoela; family Convolutidae; genus Symsagittifera; species Symsagittifera roscoffensis. The sequence goes on along the minus strand of NC_087065.1, from coordinate 62,382,441 downwards.
CAAGTGGCCGAAAAGTTGAGTGTTCATCGAAATGCAGTGGGTAAATACCTGTTTGAGATTGATCTCATTTCGTCCATTTGCAGTCAATTTGACCATTTGGCCGCTTGCACTCTCACACACTAAATCAGCCCTCACACTAAAACCCTCTGCCTTCACATTCAACATCAAGGGTTCCCTCCGGTGCTTGACCCTGCATATCAGGTTGAAATTATACTCCTTATCCGAGGGGGCAGTAAAAAACAGATCAAGCGGGGCCCTGGATTTAGGGGGGATCACTCCGGCTATGGGCATGATGCCTATCATGGCTCCACGTCCCTCTGTGTAGATTGACTCGGCATCGAACGAGTAGGACAGAGGGAAGTCCTCGTCGTTTTCGAGGTGGATCAATTCATGGGACTGCTCGCCTGAAAGCAAGAAAAGACACTAAAAATTGTAAATTAAGTACAACAAAAAATTAATGACTCAATTAAAAATGTTTTTCAGGATACTTTCGCTGCCAAGATTAAAAAAACTTGAGCTAAGTTCACGCCAAAAAATCCCACCCTGTTAGAAAAAAAAGGCCAAAACCTTGCATTTTGTTAAACTTTCCAAAAAAAATTGCTTATAACACAGGACAAAAATGCCGCGCGTGTTAAACTAATTTCGCAATTTTTCAAAATTCGTAGACAAAATTTAATTAAGTTTTTTGTCATATTTACTTGGCAGGACTTATTTTGTTTGAGCTAGAGTGTAAGTACATACCAACGAGGATCGATCTGAAGCTGAGGTGTGACCTCTCGAATCGGACAGTTGGCTCGGAGGTCGTGCCTACCAGAAGGAACAGCAGACTGATCTTCTGGCCAGGGATAGAGAAGCGCCAGAAGGACTCCGTCACTCCAAGGTCACTCGGTCGGAACTCAAAACCCATCTAGAACAGGTTTAACCGTTTAGAAACACGTCTTCGCGTGCACGATTGTCATTTCATCTTCCTAGTTTGGAAAGCTTGTACTTCATTTTGAAAGTCCTTAGAAAACCACAGATTCCATAACTTAGTGGTGAAACTTTCGTTAACGTTTCCGACGGTACTGAAGCATACTTGGTCTCCGTATTCAACAGCTCGGGAGAGTGGGATGAGGAAATAATAATCATAGGTATACAAAACAGCAATCACGCAATATACCTAATTTTATTATGATGAGACCGCTAGAAAAAGAGTTTTACCACAGGTACAATTAGCAGACAAAGTGAAAAGGAAAAAAGCTATATTTATATATGATGAGAGCTTTTTGGTAGTGTAGTCTATACCTGTGTGGAGTGCCCGGACAAGATCTGTCCCTTGGGGTTGAGACACTTGAAGGCAGTCTCTTTCTTCACACTCTTTAGGTCCAGACACTGCCACGAGTAACTGTATGTGTTCTTGGTCGGGTTAATCACGTCGAAGCTCCTAAGACAGAGAGACAATTTGTTATAAAGTATTAAAAACTCGCTAAACTGTTTTGCTTTACAGATTTACTGGAGATCTGGTTGCGATTCACAATACCGGAAAAGTTTACGGAAATCCACTTTCTCCGATAATTGTTTCCAAAACTTTTCTTTCAGATATTTAAATCAACAACTGACTTGTGAGTTTTGAATCCCACTCCAGTGACGGAAAACTCTAGCACTTTAGCATTAGGGTCCAGAGTACCCGCTGGCTCCCCTCCCGGTCCCTTCCTGGTGGGGTCTCGTCTGTTGCCAGAAAGGTAGTCTGACTCTGGAAGTTCGAAGTGCACACAGGGCATCTCACTCGAACCAGAGATCTGGATCTCCATGATCCCATTGCTGCCTGCATGCTCGTTGGGGTCTAGATTTGGAATGCTAAAGAAACAGAGGAAGTGAAACTTCTCCAGCTGCGAAGATAGTGAATTATAATAATCAGTAAAAAATGTCCTGCAAGCCGTTACATTGTGAGAAGTTATATAAACTACAATCTACACCGCCAAACAGACTGCCAGGGAGACCATCCATGGAGCTACAGGTCCGTTTTGAATTGTCTCGGAAACACAATAAAAAAAATTGGAGCTTTTGACGTCAATCGCTATTGAGATTAATGGCCGGATCATTCTCTATACTAATCACAAAATGAACTAAAAACTGAAACGAATTATAAAAAATGGCCCTGAACACAGTTTCAAGATAACGTTTTCTTGAATGAAAAAGGAGTCGGTTGTTAAAAATCTACAGTGATCAGATTTCGTTACTCGAGTATAATGAAAAATTTCTCTCGAATCCAGAAAAATCACCAAACATGTTGATCTATCTGTTACTAAATAGGTCAAAAGCAGTGCTTAGAAAATAGGAACTGAAAAGTAGATGCTAAAATTTGATCACTATTTTAGTAACGGCTTAAGTCAAAAAAAAAAATCAGCACGTTAGACTAAGGAAATATAGAAGTTTATAGAAGCAATTTTCTATCATGCTTTATATTGTATTTAACTTTTACCTGCATATAAGTTTTCCTTTAAACTCCCCGATATCCAACGGTGCAAATCTGACGTGGAATGTCTTCTTCTTCCCTGCGTTAATTGTCCCCACGAAGGGCTCTATACTAAAAGGTATATAACCAGGAGTCGGTGGGGGAAGGATCTCTGGCACCATGCCTGCACTATTCTTGTCCAGGGAGGTGTTCTGCCTAGAGAGCGGTCTAAGATGCGACGGTTGTTGCTCTTCAACAGGGTAATCTAAGCTTCTTCCGTCTTCTAATTCGATGCGCCAGTGGTAAGATAGACCAACTTGGCCTTTATTGGTGACTGAAAACCTAAAACCCAAGATCATACCCGTGTACACCATACAAGACAGAAATAATGAGCGATAGTGAAGTGACTTAGTATCCGCAACTCAATCAGAAGGCAGGTGGTTCGAAGCCCACGATGACCATGCTTGCTTCTTGCCGGGAGGCAAATTTATCGAACTCAGAAAAATAGACAAAAAATTGCATGCAATTATTAGGCAAGGGCACAAAAGAAAAAATCGGTTGATCGCACTGAGCTGAAGAGAAGTCCTGGTATGATGTTCTTTTCCATCTTGTTGTTTTAGTTCATTATTTCAACTAAAAATGAAGTGAAGAAAAATGCTTATGGCCGAAATAGGTCAAATTGATTAAAAAAAAAAGGAATGGAATATAACATCGACCCTTCAAAAGACAAATTGGAGCACATTAGTAAACTTTTCACTAGCCTCAAAAGCAAGGCATAATTAAGCTGATGTGAGCCTGCTCGCTCGCGTAATTCGCTCGAAATAAGACGAAAAACGAAAAATGTTTTTTAATGTGGTTCAAACACGACCAAAAGAGCTTTAATATGATATATCACTCAATTCAAATCGATGATTATTTGTGGCACCTGATTTTGAGTAAAAAGAAAACAAAACAAGACTGCTCGTATCAGGGCGAAACCCTGAATGTTCCGACTGCCTTTAAGGTTTATGGAGCAGTAATAACATAAACAACATAAAAAAAATTAAATTAAATAAAATAAAATGAACATTTTTATTTTCTAAAATTTGAAAATTTTTCTATGAAAATCATCCCCCCACACGCCATATAAAGTACAAAACAAGAGGGAAAAGTGAAACTTCAAGGGGAAAAGTCAAGTACCTGATTGCAATACACTTGCTCTCGCAAATGTAAAAGAAGTTAAACTTTTTTTTGTAAAAATCAATACTGCAAAAATCATCAAAAAAATCAAAATCTTCGAATGAGCTGTTTAAGACAATAAATCGGGAAATAAACCTACTGAATGAGTCAAAACCCTAGAGAAACCGGAATGAGACAAAACCAGAAAATCAAACTCGCCTGTTATGTTTACAATGCCTAAATCATTGCTGAAATCACGGGTACAGCTTTTAAATCAGCTTTAAAAGGTTGAAGAAAAACATATCTTGGAAGCAAAGACAATTAAGCATGTGCAAAAAACATAAATTTGAAAAATATATATCGTAAGAGTAAAAAGAACAAGACTGCTCGTATCAGGGCAAAACCCTGAATGTTCCGACTGCCTTTTAAGGTTTATGGAGCAGCAGTAATAAAATTAAAAAATTAAATGAAATAAAATAAAACGAAATTTTTTTTGTAAATTTGAATTTTTTAAATGAAAATCATCCCCCCACACGCCATATTGAAGTACATAAAGATAGATTTCGTTCCTTGTAACAAATCAATTATGGCAATGAAGCTTCGTTCAACCGATTTGGAACGATTTATAACGCGGATTAAATCTCCACTTACGCGTTAATAGCGCGAATTATATCGCGCGTTAATTGTCCCAAATTGGCCAAAATGGCAATCTTTAAACCCTCATAACTTTACGAAAAATGATCACAGGTAAAATATCTTTTCAAATTTAAGCTCAGGACAACAATACCTTTTGAATGATATAAAAAAATTCCGTCAAAAATGGCTAGTTAAAAAGTCGAAATTTGTCTGAAGAAAAAAAAACCCACCCCGAGCACACATATTCCGTTACTTTCGTATCGAAAGTCGAAAAAATAATAAATTTTGCTTCTAGTAACAAATCAATTAAGGCAAATAAGCTTCTCTCAACCAATTTGGAACGATTTCTAAGACGGATTAACTCTCCGCTTACGCATTAATAGCGCGAACATATCGCGTGTTAATTGTCCCAAATTAGCCAAAATGGCAATCTTTAAAGCCCCATAATTTTACGAAAAATAATCATAGGTAAAATATCTTTTCAAATTTGAGCTCAGGACAACAATACCTTTTGAATGATATAAAAAAAAAATCCCGTCAAAAATGGCTAGTTAAAAAGTCGAAATTTGTCTGAAGAAAAAAACCCACCCCGAGCACAAATATTCCGTTACTTTCGTATCGAAAGTCGGAACAAAAACTAGAACACACCCGAATACAAAGTTCCTCCCTATTTTCAATGCTCAGAACAAAAAAAAGGAAAAAAAAATAAAACATACCCGAATACAAAGTTCCTCTCCATTTTCAATGGTTGGAAGAACAAGCATATATGTTTCGCACTCACTTCGAAAACTGGTACAAAAAACTAACATGTGTAAGAAAAGTTGATAAATAAGGAAAATCTCCTAAAAATCTTTGAAGTTCTAATACAGATTCTGTAGTAGAACTATAGAATCACTAAAATATCCAGCCTATCATCACGATTTAAAATTTTAAAATTAGATACACGAAGTCTGAGAAGAAATTTTTGAGTCCAAAGCTATTTATGTCCAGTTTTACTAAAAAATTTCAGTGGAAATTGGTTGTGTAGGGCTGATTGTGTAGGGCTTTGGCAACTCACTCGTATTTTCTCGACTGGAACATCATGGTGTGTTGGAATGCGATGCTAGAAGTTTTGCTCTTGAACTTGGAGTATCCACACAAGGCAGAAACTGTCGCAGCAATGTCTCTTTGTCCTCCCTCCACCAACGTGTGTTCAGGCTCAGCTTTCAATTCCGTCACTTTTTTCTTCCTCGGACCCTGCAGTTCGGGCTGAGACATTTCTTTCTCGTTGGCCGCCCTGAAAATCAGCGGAAAACTCAATACAAACAGTTCAGGGGAGAAAATTTTATAAAAAACCGTGTTGCCAACAAGCCGAGAAAAAAAATTAGTTTAGAGTTTTCCAGCATCCAGCATAGAATTTAAAGTATTCATTTTTGAGTTTTTCAGTATCTAAATTAGAACTTTTTTCTCTGGACTGACAGCTTGTTGCCACGGCGTTAAATAACATCCAAGGGGGAAAATGAACGAAAGAAAGATAGAAAATGAACAGATTGGAGATGATTTGGTGATATGTTTAACACAAAAGGACATTATGAACATGAAAGAGTTGCAATTACGTAATTACGATGATAGAGATGATGTAACATATGCTCGTACATTACACGACATTGAGCATGATGGAATCAAAGTAGAGAGTCTTGCAACTTGGAAAATTTTCTCGTTTCTTCTAGTCAAATTGTTCAGTTCGTATACTTGTGGATCAAAGCGAACTCTCCTACTATTAAGTGTTTTGCTTTGATAATCCTCTCCATTGCTCATGTCCAAAAGAGTTTGAAGAAATCGGTTGCGCCTGAAGCCCGTTTTGGATATGGGATCTCTAGTTTCCGGGGGTGTAGGGTCCACGAAGTAAGTATGTTTAGGATCTCTTCGACGACTTTTCTGCCTTGAGTTTATCTGCTCTGTAAAAGAAGTCTTTCTTCTTTCCTCTTTGGCCAAGTTCACTTGAACGAAAGCCCTGTACACGAGAAAGCATTAGAGCAAGGAATGAAAAGAAAAACGAAACAAAAATTACAGAACAAAGAAAAAAACAGAAACCACAAAAAATCATAACAAAGATTGAAACACCAACAAATTAAACACCAAAAATTTTCAGGCAGAATAGAAAAAACCATAAGTGAAATTAAAGTTTCAAACATGCTTTGAAAGATAATCCCGTGATTAACAAAAAAAGTTCATGGTGCAATATTTCGTTCATGCTGGTTTGTCACTCCAATAATGACTGACTCGTAGGCTGCAGTCGAGCTGGTCGCAACACTGGAGACTCGGCCAAGCCCGACTGCTGAGTCGTGGGCCGCGACTGATGCACCGCGAGAGGAGCTCACACTGTGGCGAGGACTCGAATTGTGTCGACTTGATATGTGCGGATTTTTGTGTTCCGAATGATTGTTGTCGTCTTGAATTGTCACTGAGCTGCACGTCGTTAAAGTACATTGCTTTAGAGAGTCAAGTTAGTTACATTTATGACAAAGCACGTTTTGGCATAATATCGAAGTTTTAGTTCAGCAAAGGGGATCAAAAAATTTGCAACCAAATACTTTCAACATTTTTGATATTCTGACTAGAAAACGTTGAAATGAACAAAAATTAAACAAAATTTAAACAACAAAAAGGCTACCGTAAGTGATCTATATGACATCTATTTACCGTTTCAGACTACTAAAGCTACTTCTCGATACAACGTCTCTTCTTTCTCTCTCATTCGTACCATTGCGAGAGATAGGTCTGGCCAATTGAGATCTCTTAGAAGCAGCCGGCGATCGCTTCTTGGAAGCTATAAGACTTCTCGTCTTGTTTATTTGCAATATACCGTGACAAGAGTCTCCGACAATCGAGGAAACTTCTCTGCCGCTACAATGAGTAGATTTTCAATCAGTTTCAAGTTATTGTCAAATTATCATTAGAAACTATAGTAATTTAAACTTTCTTTAAAATACTTTTCCACGCCTCATTAAGCACAGGAACGTGGATTTCGGATGCGAACCATGAATTTTAGCTTAGAATCGAAGCCGAAACCATCTCCAGTGCTTAATCACAAACAAAACCGAATCAGTTCCATACCACTTATCTGTGACTCAGGGGCGGATTATTTTACCTGACTCATTTACAAATTATATCTCAGCTCAAACTCATTCTATGGAAAGACGAGTCAACAAGATAACCTTAAAAAAACAATACGGTGTTCCTGAGTTGTAGAAAAAGTCGAAAAATCATCAGCTAAAAAAAGACACGTTATTACTTCCCAAATGATTTTCCATGCAATTTACCACTGATGCATTGTTTTAGTGCTAGACGGTCAAAAATATGCTCGAATGCATTATAATGAGCTCATGATGCGTTAATGAGATAAATGCCGCCGCAACTCTACTTTATGCTGTAGGTCATGACGTCATGAGATCTTCAGGAATTGTGATAGGACAGGATCTAATCTCTAAGAAACTCAGAGTTTCAAAATTACTCTTTGGCTGCCAACTGCTCTGCGTTGTTTTTGTTCCTCGAGTCAGGGGAAACGCCCCTTCCCTGTAAATGACCTCCCCTGACCCCAAGTCGTCTCTGGGCCGTATTTCTGCTTTGCATATGGGGATGGACGAAAGGTTTTTCATTGATAGCTACTCGCAGACCAGCTCTGCTGACGACGCGATTGGTTGGGTGCAGTCCCGCTTGGACCAGGGTGTTCTGTCGCGACGTTGTCGGATCCTCGTCATGGTCTTTATTGGAGTGACCCTTTCCTCTATTGTCAGTCATCAGATAAATTTAGATGAGCGCATTCCTCTAATTTAACTTCTTTTCACAAAATAAAAATGAATCTTCTTCTCAAATATTACCACAAAGTAATTCATAGTAGCATCCGCAAATTGATGGTTCACGATTAAAAGAACGGTTAATTTACGAACCAAATGCATCACCAAATCGCCTGTTTTTGGAAAGCGATTACCCAACAGGAGTGACAATGCGAGCAATCGGAGAAAAATTCAGACGCGTTTTTTAAACCCTGCTTTCTCTTTGGTGATGTATAAACCAGAAGTACGCAATGTAGAGAAATTTATGTCGATAATATACGTAACAACTCCAAAAGGTGATGCAAAATTTTTGGTCTGTGAAAAAAACCCACGGCCAACCGGCTTTTTCTCATTCTATTCACACCCTCGGCCCACCACAAACTGTAGCCCCATAATACAAAAATCCGAATTCATTGTGTCTTTAACTAACTTTTTGTTAAAAAACTGGGGGGTGATGAAGTGAAAGAACTGTCCAAACGATCTTAGCAACAGTTTGACATACAATATAAAAAGAAAAACATAACACAGTGAGAGAATGACTTAACTGACCCTTTCTTGTTCTTGGCAGCTTTGCTCGTGTTTCCGTCCTGCTGATCCTTTTGCATCGCAGTGGAGGATGCCGACTTAGGAGCCACTGCATCGACCCACTTCACGACCTTCTGTCTGTCATCCCAGTCTCTCACCTAATCATCAGATAAAAGGTGATGGATTAGAATGGATGATATTTTCAGAAATTCCGAGAGGTGACAAATCGCAAATATAAGGAAACAAGACTGCTCGCACCAAAGCAAAGCCCTGATTCTTCAGACTGCCTTTCAAGGTATAGGGAGCAGTGTTCGCTTAGAACAATTGACGAAACTTCAAAAAAAATGTTAAGTTATCATCGCCATGTTAAGTACAAAGTGATATGTTTTGCATATAGCAAAGTGTTGATTAGATCAAAATTGATGTCTCAATTCATTTTGAAACGATTTCTAAGAGGGAATAAATCTCCACTTACGCGTTCGTTTATAGCACCAAATATATCGCCCGGTAATTGTCAAACTGGCAAACTCTAACCCCCATATTTTTATGAAAAAAGACCTCAGTTGAAACATCTTTCTAAATTGGATCTCGGGACAACACTATCATTCCCATGATAAGAAACAAATACGTCAAAAACTGCAAGTTAAAAAGTCGAAAGCCGTAACAACATGCCTGCGTACATCAGGGAGACATCCTGGTTGTTCCAACTGTCCTTTAACGTCTACACAAAACTGTCGATTTTTAAAAAATGATAAAAATTTCAACACATTTTTTATCTAGATTTTTTAACGCCACCCACCGCACGCTTGTTTAAGATATAAGACGGAAGAACTATAATAACTAGCATGTCTTAATTCAACGAGCAACGATTTAAGCTGATATGATTAACGATGACGCGTTACTAGCACGAAAAATACCGCCCGTCAATTGTCACAAATCACCAAATTTGCAATTTTCAAAATTTCATAAATGGGGCCCCAACTGGGGTACCTGTTTGATCGTTTTTGAATTTGTTGTACAGACTCGGGAAATAGGTAATTTCAAAAGATTGAAAATTGAGCTCCCACCAAAACCTTTGTTGTTTTCTAGAAAAATAAAAGTTAATTTTTGAGAATTTCACTTTCCCAAAGACAGTTTCCGAGTTAAATCAAAAAGCGGTCAAAATATCAAAACTTGTTTATTTTTCCGAGCGCTAAATTTTTTTATGAAAAAAATTATTAAAACAGGGTGGGCGAGCGAACAGGGAGAAAATTCTGCACTAATTTGCAAAAGTTTCTCGCAACCCGTTCTCTCCAATGAAAACAAAATTTCAAACTTGGGAGGGTAGGTATTGAGAAAAGTCAAAATTTGACTTTTCCGAGGGCCCTAACTGTTTGTGGAACAAATTTTGACTTAGCCGTTTACGCAGGGGAGCTTCGCACTGTCAAAAAAATCAAATGTTGACTTTTCCAAGGAGCATTACTTTCCAAGGAGAAAAAAAATGGGCGGAGCCGTTTGTTTATTCAGGGGATCGTTACCTAACCTGTTCTTTCGATTGAACTCAAATTCTCAGCTTTGGGAGGTTAGTTTTCGAGAAAAATCAAAAAGTTTGAAAAACGGTAAAAAATCAAAGTATTGATTTTTCCGAGATGTACAACTTTTCGTGTTAAAATAACCGAGCGTAGATGCTTATGCAGGGGATCTTCTCACAGCCCGTTCTAAAATCGAAATCAATATCTCAGATTTGGTTGGGTAGTTTCTGAGAAAAGTCAAAATGTTTAAAAAGAAAGGCCAAAAAATTGAAAATTTGACATTTCCGAGGGCCATAACTTTTTGTGTTAAAATACTTGGGCGTAGTAGCTTATTCAAGTGAGCTTCTCAGATAATGCTATATCCATTGGACCCAAAATCTCAGATTTGGGAGGGGTTTTTGAGAAAATGAAAAAACCTATAACATCTGGTTAAATATTGCCCCACAGCCATTTTTGAAGGCTGTAGAAAGTGAGGTAAAATAAAAAGGAGTAAGAAGTTATGCAGGCACACCAAAAATTGGGCGGACTTTCACTTGGTACTAATTTTTTTCATATTGTGGAGTAGTAAAAAAAATTGATCCCATACAATTTTCTAGTTTCAGTTTTTATCAAACAGGAACTTTATGAAAATAATCACACGAACACTTTTTTATAGTCGAGCTCAAGATATTACTAGCTTTCAGATGGTATAAAAAATTCTGAAAAAATGGATTGCACAAAACTCAAAAAACCAACCCGAGCACAAACATTCCGTCGAAACAAAAAGCAAGACTGCTGATATCAGGACAAAAAAGCCCTTTAAAGTATTTGCACTCGTTTATTTTATATCATAACCATTTAAAAGTTTTTATAGTTACTAACTCTTTCCCCCAAGCACGTATGCCCCACGCGCATTGTCAAGAACAAAGTGATATGATGCTCATTGAGTAACACAAGTATTTTAGAGAAATTAAGTTGCCTCAACTCAATTTGGAATATTTAAGCTCAAGTTGAATAAACCAGCCGAAATTCAAACCCACTTATGTCACCACGAAAAAATCAATCAGCCAAAATTTACTTCATTTGACTGAAACTTCGTATGAATTTCGTAACTGCTACATAACTAGTCTGTAACTAGTACAAACTTATTTTTGGCCTGTTTATAAGTTACAATTTAGCTCACCACACGCGCGCACACACACACACAGACACAGACACACACTAACAGTCAACAACAGTGCTATTTAATTATCCTAAATTGGCAATGAACAAAAAAATTTCAAAATTTAAAGCATTTTTTCATCATATCACCCCTCTTTTAATTCCAAGTACTGAATGAAATAATTTTCGCCAAGTAACCCACTGCCTCAATTCAATTTGAAATATTCTGAGCAAGATTTTTTTTTGCTTTTTTTCGATTTGTTTAAGCATTATAAGACCAACTTAGCACTAAATAGTAAAGATAGTTAAAAACTGTGCGCAAAAACTGTCACTTCGCCGAAAGTTGCTCGTCTGAATTATATATTTCTTACCTCTTCCATTGGGGCTGTGAACTCAATCATATTAGCCTTGATTTGGATCTGCTGTCTGTCCAACTGCACCGGACTGTCGGAAGAGAAAACGGCAGTGACATCTTTGGAGCAGGATGGGTGCAGGTGTCCCTCTGCAGGGGAGAACTTCAAGTGGGCGTGGTCTGCGGGGAGAGAGAATCGATAGCAGCAGGTGGAGTGGTTGACCAGGCTGAACACGAGACTCCTCTTGGCACCCACAAACACGTTTCCGAATCCAAGATGGTTGTAGAGGAACACTAAAGCACAATCCACATGCAACGTCACACTCAGTTTACTTCTGAACCTCAGACTAAGCAGGGGCCTTAAAACAACTGCCTTTAATAAAGTGGTGATTAACTGTTCGTGTTTTAAATGAAATGGGAAAGTTTATACAGGCATGAGACAAACATACTTGAATAAATCACATGATCATGCAGTACAATTTGAAGCACACTTTATTACAGATTTCGCAGCAAACTTTTATGCCCAGTTTTTATCTGGACTTCAACGAGCAATTTGAAGCCCGAGATACCAGTGCCAACCAACTCTTTGCCTAATTCAACGAAAATATTAATTTGCTTCCAGTTGTGAGTCAGCAAATAAAGAACATGATATTTTGGGATACATTATTGGGTACGAAAAACAAACAAAGAAAAAATTTTGTACCGCACCCCCAAAAAATTGTATCGCACCTCACGAGGCCCGATTTTGACTTCTACCAGCTATGTTTCAGTATTTCTTGATCAGTTATTCGTCATAGAACAACTGAGCAAGCTTCACGGTCGAACTTTTAGAAGCTTTCACTAATGTGCGTAACATAGCTCACAAAAACAATACTTTTGAGATTACATAAAAAAAAACCTCATATTCCAAAAAATTTAGGAGCTAAATTGACAAAAAAAAACTCGTCACGGCCCAATGTTCAGAAAAGCTCGGAATATTACGACGGAATGAATGAGTGTCTTACTTCTTTCGCATTTTCAACCCTTGAACAAGTAACGAATTGTAATTTTTTCAGAACAAACTGTCGTATGTCGAAACCATTCTGGACTGAGAAATCCCTACAATTAATTGCATGACAAAATGAATAAAACGTTATGAATGGATGATGCAGAGGTCGCGAGGAAAGACATCAGTTCTCTACTAACAGTGAGAGAACATTTCAGCGTGAAGACTATCCCTCTTGCCTCCATCCGACCCCGAGGGGGGAAGGAGTGGAGTCAAAAATTGGGAAGTGGAGTGCGAGTTAGAGGCACGTTGCTCCCCCAAACGCACACTGGCTAGAGAGGGGGAGCGGGATCGACTCTTGTCATCCACTGGAGTAACAGCTGGGAAAAATTCAAAGAAACATTTGAAAATAAAGATAATTTATGATTTATTTTGAAACGATTTGCTTAAGATTAGACATCAAAATGGAATTTCGATTTCTAACAAATGGGCATATGCAATTTTTTAAATGCAGAGGCGGAAATTAACCTGCATCTGAGTCATCAATGACGTCATTATCCGATTCATCCTCATCTTCAGAGTTCTGATTGGCTGCCGAAAATGCGGATGCCGACAATGAGTCGTCTTTAACAGTATGGACATTCTCCAATGTTATATCTTCCATATAACCCTCTCCTAGCAGGACTATTGAAGCGTCTTCGAAGGGATTGTCAACTAAGGATACTTTGACTGAACCAAAGAACCGTACGGCGTCTATTGGAGAGAAGAGGACGTCGAATGAAGCCTGCTCGCCCACATTGAGAATCAACCCGAATTTGTGAGGAGTTGATTCTTCTCCAGCTTCATAAACGCTTTCGTTTTTAGATAGCTAAAACACCACAAAAATGAATTAGGAAAAATCTACTGTTCAACAAGACTGCTCGTATACAGGGCAAATCCCTGAATGTTCCGACTACCCTTAACCCATATAGAATAGTTTTTGGGAAAAGAAAATATTGAAAAATTATAAATTTTGGACAATATCAAAACTCATTTGTGAAAAATTGAAACGTACACAATTAATACAACCAATTAACTAGCCTCAATTCAATTTGGAACGATAAACAAGACTGCTCGTATCAGGGCGAAGCCCTGAATGTTCCGACTGCCTTTTAAGGCTTATGGAGCAGTAATAATATAAAAAAATTAAATGAAATAAATAAAAATTAAATTTTTTTTTAAAATTTGTAATATTTTTTATGAAAATCATCCCCCCCATACGCCATATAAAGTACAAAAGGATAGATTTCGTTCCTTGTAACAAATCAATTATGGCAAATAAGCTTCGTTCAACCAATTTGGAACGAATCTAAGACGGATTAAATCTCCGCTTACGCGTTAATAGCGCGAAAAATATCGCGCGTTAATTGTCCCAAATTGGTCAAAATCTTTAAACCCTCATAACTTTACGAAAAATGATCACAGGGGAAATATCTTTTCAAATTTGACCTCAGGACAACAATACGTTTTAAATGATATAATAAAATTCCGTCAAAAATGGCTAGTTAAAAAGTCGAAATTTGTCTGAAGAAAAAAAACCCACCCCGAGCACAAATATTCCGTTACTTTCGTATCGAAATTCGGAACAATAATTCGGGTTACTCTTTCAGCATTATGAATAACATCTTCATAGCACGCATAAATTAGTCCAGAGCATGCCCAAATTGTTTAATTTCAAATTCCCATAACTCTGCAAAAAATGATCGAAGGTAAAACATCTTATTAAATTTGATTTCAGGTGGTCGATATCTTCAATGGGGTATAAAAAATTGTTAAAACTATTTCGATCGCCGAAAATTAACAAAACCGAAAGTCGGAACAAAAAAGCGCAATTCGGTCATCTGAGACTCCTTGCTGTTATTTTTCTTATTGTACACAAAAGGAGCAACTTAGTCGCCATCAAAATTTTGTAGTTATACTACCGCTCCAAACACTTTGACAAAAGTCGCCAGTAGTCAGAAATTCACTTTAACAACATCTCATGCATCATTGCAAAACCCCGAGCCTTCCGATTGCCATTGAGGGCATCTGCAGTAGTTTTGAGAAAAAAATGAAACTTTTGGATGTAGATTTTGACAAATCTTCCTCATAAACGCGAGATTAAGCATACCAAGTGATATAACTTTCATCATGCTAGCGTTAATTGTACCAATTAGCTATTATCAGTTCAATTTGGAGTGCTTCCTGAGCCAAATTAATACAGCTATGAGCTAAGAGAAATACAGCACAGCACGCGCATGAATTATTGCAGAATTACAGCGCGCATTAAGGGCCCAGAATTACAATTATTAAACATAATTTTTTTTTTTAAAATGGCGCAGATGAATCTCATTATCTTTTTAATTTTGAGCTTGAAGCATCAACATATTTCAGGCTGTATAAAACAATTTCATCAAAAACCGTTGATAAAAAAGTCGAAATTGGCCTAAATTTAAAGAATACCAGCTAAATCATTTCGTCCTTTTCGAAAGTCGGAACAATAAAACGGATATAACAATATCATTCTGTTTAATTAACACAAAAACGGTACCTTAAAATGTTAAAAGCAGTTTTACCTTGCTTTTGAAAGTGAACGGATCTTATAACAATACGCTCGCAAGCTCATTGTGCATAAAACACCATCTAAAAATTCGGATGGAATGATTTTATACGCTCATGATTTTGAAGATCAGAGTGAAAAACGGAAATACTCCGAACAATTTTCCTCGACCCAGAAAAAGTATGCATAAGTTTTTGATTTGAGTTTATTTTGATATCCAAATCCCGACAGAAAGGGCTTTTTATGATACCACAAAAGATACCCTATGAGCTTTCTTCGAGATATCTGATTTTGCGAGAAGATAATCAGCCCGAAGCCATTTTTCCTTGCCACTTTACAAAAAGGTCGGATCATTAATGAAGAAAGCCAAACTATGAAAATTGAGAAAATTTATTGAGCACAATTTTCACCATTAACTATCATTTCCATTTAATTGACAAACTATCATTCCCACATACACACAAAGTATGAAGTTGACTACTCCCCTTTGGTACCAATTAACTTTTCCCAGCTGTAGAGAATTATTTTGAACTTAAGAAAGCATAATAATTCAAGAAATCGATGTGCCATCATTTGCAATCAGGGAGAAGTTTTTTGAATGTTTCGAGTTGCGTTAGTTATAGTACCTGTTATAACAATGTAGTTCCTGCGAATCGCAGAGGAGCTATCAGTAGGCCTTAACAGTCCTGTTGAGGATAGTCCATTTGTATTATCTCCCCACATTCCAGACTATGTTATTTTTGTTGAGCGAAGCTCTTTTTTATGCGACTCAAGGCCGTTTTTTTGCGTTGTATGTCGAATAGTACCTGTTGTATGTCAAATACTCCGCTTTCGTCGACCAGGTCCACAAAGATGGTGCTCTTCAAGTTGCCATCATTCACCAACACTATCTGCTGTTTCTGCTCTTGTCCAATCAGAAGACGTCTGTACATTAACACAGGCAGTCCCTTCTTGTTCTTCACGCTCGGCTTCAAAACACTCACCTGAAAATGAAAATGTGAACTAAATGAGTTTCAGTTTATTCATTAGTCTCTTTTCTGCAAACTAAACACTTGCACAAGACCAACTATTTTCAATATATATTTTTTTAATTTTAATTTTTTTGCTCTGATTTAAACCATTGTATCGTGCTTCATATTGCGTTTCTAACAAAAAAATTTGAATACTGTTTTCAAAACAGCTAATCGCGCCATAATTAGTGTGTATTGCTTTTAATTGTATAATAGTGCTTTAGGTTAATAAAAAGTTTTAAAAAGACAGGCTAAGAACTCCAAAAATTGTGGATACCTTTGGCAGATTTCCTTCTCCGAACAACTCAAACGACAGAGGTTTAAACTTTTGACTCAGAGAGGTGGGCAATCCTTCGACCACCGCCTCAAAACTACCCCAGAACTGACTCATCGAAGTGGGTCTGAAGGTGACTTCTGCAGAGTAGGAACTATGCGGCTGGATGAGTGCTTTCTTCATCTCCATATCAAACACGTCGGGACTATTGGATTTTTTGGAGGGGGAGGCGTTCCCACCGCTGCTGCTGTTTCCAGAAGTGATCACAAAGGAAACTTCACACTTGACCTGAATTGAAGGAGATTTTCATCACTCCAAATCAAACAGAGTGGCGAAGCTACGCTTCGCACCACTTGCGATACAGCAAGTATAGGATTAAAACAGCAAGAGGCTCAAGAACTATCAAAGAGGACTTCGAACGTTGTAACCGTTGAATACAGAACTATAAAAACAAAAATAAATCAAGAACTTCAAATAATTCCAAATACGGCTGAAACTGAGCATTCGAAAATTTAACTTTGGAACCAAAGTCTTATCAATCTCATAAATAAGATCGGAATTTTGTATCAATTTTCAACATAAGGTTGTATACATAATCAAAAACTAAACTGAGATCTTACTCGAGAACCATAGAGACAAAAAACACCATCAGTACAAAAACTAAAACCGATAGTTTATAACTATATCCATCAAGCTAGATCCATCAAATTGAATGAAGATAGTTTTCAAAAAACAATATTCCAGGACAACAGAAATCTAAACGAGACTCGGAACAAAAACTTACTACGCGGCAACAAAACCGAAAATACCTGAAGAAATTCGTCATAAAAACGCAAAAAAAAGTCAAAACCAATAAAAAGTTTTTAAGTCCCCTTCCCCTCAGAATATACACGCATACAAAAAAGTTTTCCGATCATCAAACAACGCAGCAAGATGCTTCTAAGTCGATATAAAATAAACCGAAACCGATTGAGCCAAGAAATTGAAAAATAACGAATTTTTAACAAATGGATTTAGTTAAAACATAACCAATGTAATGTTGGAACTTCAAAAATTCTGTCGGATTTTTGAAATGCTAAAACATTGAAAATCGTTTACGACAAAAATAAACGATTGATAGATATGGCAACTAGGCTGACAAACCATTAGCAGACAATATTGGGCCGACAATTTTATTGGAAACAGAACAATTCCCGTTTGAAAAAAAACAGGTCCTGGTCAGATTCGAGCCCAGGATCTTTGCGGTCAAAGGCGTATTCGTTATCTCCAGGCTAAGTGCACAAGAGACACTACGAAATAAATTTTGAAGCAAAGAACCACCAGGAGTCCATATGAGTGCTGTGAAAAGTTTTTTGCGGGAAAAAGTCTATCACCCGATTAAATACCCTGCCTTATTGCAAGGGTAAAACACTTCGTTTTAATTATCATTGGTTAACTTTTATGAAACAACCTATTGAACAATTATGGACATTTTGTTTTTCTCAAGCTACTTATTTATTAATTAGGTTTTATCGTCCTCTTCATTGACCTCACGCATTGTCAATGACAAGTTTTTTTTCAAATTTAAAGTTTAAACTCGAATAGTTGACGTAATAAAAACTTTTGGATCAAGCAAACAGTCAGTTTTGATATAAATCGTAAATTTAATTTCAACACAGCGGCAAAGCTGAGTTTCCCACCAATAGCGATTCAAAACAAAATGTTTAAAATGAAAAGATAGTGTGTCTCAAATGAAGAGATAAAACTTTATAAGAAATTTTAATGCATGATTAAAAAATACAAAATAATCGTGTTGCAATTGTTAGAAAAATCAATAACCTAACAAATAAAAATGATTCGGGCTACACAAAATCCATTTCTTTGTTTCATGCCAAAACATTGCTCAAAATTTCGCAATCACCCAACTTAAATATCCCACAGAAACATATGGGGCAAGAAAAAGCCCTTGCCCTTATTTGCTGATGAAAAACAAGACAAAAAAAATCGAAAAAAAGAATGCAAAAAAATCAATCAATTGCAACAAAAAACTTGAACTGCCACAAAAAAATAATTTGCAAATAACTTGAAAAAACTCTGAAAGCTTATAAAATTATTCAATTCCATCAAATATGAAGTTGGTACGCAACGTTAAGAGAACAATTATTCACAAAGGAGGAAAGATGATGAAAGGAGACGCCCGTAAAAGAAATAAAGAAACACGAAAATTCAATTTTTTTAATTTCAACGAAAAACCAAAAATCGTAATCTCGTACAATACTTGCGACATTCGATATAATGAAAAAAGATTCAAAACCAAACTGCAAGAAAAACGGAAATGTATGAAAAATTTTTGAATGAATTTTGTTTTTCACATTGTGAAACAAATGCTTTTCCGCCAACTTGAATTGATTTCAAATAAAATTGATCAATCCCAAAACAACAAAAACAATAAAAACAAAAAAAATTTACGTGTTTTTAGATTTTAAAAATACACCAGAAACTATGCATTCGAAATAATGAAAGTTCAATGAATTGTTTAATTTCAAAATATTTTCACCTTCTAACAGCAAGTTTTGTGGGGCATTAAATCAGAACACCAAAATTATAATTACACTCATGAAAATGAAGAAAAATAATAATTCTACCAGATCTTCAAAAAAAAGAAATAAAGCACCCGGCAAGTAAGCCCACAAAAGTTGGGACGAATTCAATGAAGCCGACATGAAAATCTATTTATTTTTGAAAAATGTTTCAACTGTAGTTCTAGTATCGCTCCAGTAGCTTTAGACCAGCTCTCAACAGTGCAATTTGGCAAAATTGTGCTGGCGTGCAATTTAGCGAGATTGGAAAGGGAGATCTTAAAACTGGAGCTCCGGTGAGCAAGGTAATTTACGTGAAAAAAGTCTAGTATCCAATTGCAATACCCTTGCTTATTGCAAGGGTAAAGTCGATTCAAAAACAATAAAAGTCAGTTATTTTGCAAGTAGCACAAAAATTCCGATCGACTTCAACAATTTTTGTAAATCATATGGAATACTTTAGATTAACTTTTTCTTTTTTCCGAAGTCACCTTTTTTGGCAAGGGGGACTCAAAGGAAAAGAACGATGCCCCAAGAGCTATTAACTCACAGCTGTAAAGTCCATTTTTTAGTTTTTTTTTGCAAAAGTTGGCTGCTTTGGCGCCATTGAAAGAGCCATTATACAGCATGAAAAGCTAAAAGTTAAACTTTTATCGAATCATCGAATCAAAAAAATCAATCAATTGCAACAAAAGAACTTGAACTGCCACAAAAAAATAATTTGCAAATAACTTGAAAAAACTCTGAAAGCTTATAAAATTATCCAATTCCATCAAATATGAAGTTGGTACGCAACGTTAAGAGAACAATTATTCACAAAGGAGGAAAGATGATGAAAGGAGACGCCCGTAAAAGAAATAAAGAAACACGAAAATTCATTTTTTTTTAATTTCAACGAAAAACCAAAAATCGTAATCTCGTACAATACTTGCGACATTCGATATAATGAAAAAACATTCAAAACCAAACTGCAAGAAAAACGGAAATGTATGAAAAAGTTTTGAATGAATTTTGTTTTTCACATTGTGAAACAAATGCTTTTCCGCCAACTTGAATTGATTTCAAATAAAATTGATCAATCCCAAAACAACAAAAACAATAAAAACAAAAAAAATTTACGTGTTTTTAGATTTTAAAAATACACCAGAAACTATGCATTCGAAATAATGAAAGTTCAATGAATTGTTTAATTTCAAAATATTTTCACCTTCTAACAGCAAGTTTTGTGGGGTATTAAATCAGAACACCAAAATTATAATTACACTCATGAAAATGAAGAAAAATAATAATTCTACCAGATCTTCAAAAAAAAGAAATAAAGCACCCGGCAAGTAAGCCCACAAAAGTTGGACGAATTCAATGAAGCCGACATGAAAATCTATTTATTTTTGAAAATTGTTTCAACTGTAGTTCTAGTATCGCTCCAGTAGCTTTAGACCAGCTCTCAACAGTGCAATTTGGCAAAATTGTGCTGGCGTGCAATTTAGCGAGATTGGAAAGGGAGATCTTAAAACTGGAGCTCCAGTGAGCAAGGTAATTTACGTGAAAAAAGTCTAGTATCCAATTGCAATACCCTTGCTTATTGCAAGGGTAAAGTCGATTCAAAAACAATAAAAGTCAGTTATTTTGCAAGTAGCACAAAAATTCCGACCGACTTCAACAATTTTTGTAAATCATATGGAATACTTTAGATTTCCTTTTTCTTTTTTCCGAAGTCACCTTTTTTGGCGAGGGAGACTCAAAGGAAAAGAACGATGCCCCAAGAGCTATTAACTCACAGCTGTAAAGTCCATTTTTTAGTTTTTTTTTTGCAAAAGTTGGCTGCTTTGGCGCCATTGAAAGAGCCATTAAACAGCATGAAAAGCTAAAAGTTAAACTTTTATCGAATCATCGAATCAAAAAAATCAATCAATTGCAACAAAAAAACTTGAACTGCCACAAAAAAATAATTTGCAAATAACTTGAAAAAACTCTGAAAGCTTATAAATTATCCAATTCCATCAAATATGAAGTTGGTACGCAACGTTAAGAGAACAATTATTCACAAAGGAGGAAAGATGATGAAAGGAGACGCCCGTAAAAGAAATAAAGAAACACGAAAATTCAATTTTTTTAACTTCAACGAAAAACCAAAAATCGTAATCTCGTACAATACTTGCGACATTCGATATAATGAAAAAAGATTCAAAACCAAACTGCAAGAAAAACGGAAATAAATGAAAAATTTTTGAATGAATTTTGTTTTTCACATTGTGAAACAAATGCTTTTCCGCCAACTTGAATTGATTTCAAATAAAATTGATCAATCCCAAAACAACAAAAACAATAAAAACAAAAAAAATTTACGTGTTTTTAGATTTTAAAAATACACCAGAAACTATGCATTCGAAATAATGAAAGTTCAATGAATTGTTTAATTTCAAAATATTTTCACCTTCTAACAGCAAGTTTTGTGGGGTATTAAATCAGAACACCAAAATTATAATTACACTCATGAAAATGAAGAAAAATAATAATTCTACCAGATCTTCAAAAAAAAAGAAATAAAGCACCCGGCAAGTAAGCCCACAAAAGTTGGGACGAATTCAATGAAGCCGACATGAAAATCTATTTATTTTTGAAAATTGTTTCAACTGTAGTTCTAGTATCGCTCCAGTAGCTTTAGACCAGCTCTCAACAGTGCAATTTGGCAAAATTGTGCTGGCGTGCAATTTAGCGAGATTGGAAAGGGAGATCTTAAAACTGGAGCTCCAGTGAGCAAGGTAATTTACGTGAAAAAAGTCTAGTATCCAATTGCAATACCCTTGCTTATTGCAAGGGTAAAGTCGATTCAAAAACAATAAAAGTCAGTTATTTTGCAAGTAGCACAAAAATTCCGACCGACTTCAACAATTTTTGTAAATCATATGGAATACTTTAGATTTCCTTTTTCTTTTTTCCGAAGTCACCTTTTTTGGCGAGGGAGACTCAAAGGAAAAGAACGATGCCCCAAGAGCTATTAACTCACAGCTGTAAAGTCCATTTTTTAGTTTTTTTTGCAAAAGTTGGCTGCTTTGGCGCCATTGAAAGAGCCATTAAACAGCATGAAAAGCTAAAAGTTAAACTTTTATCGAATCATCGAATCAAAAAAATCAATCAATTGCAACAAAAAAACTTGAACTGCCACAAAAAAATAATTTGCAAATAACTTGAAAAAACTCTGAAAGCTTATAAATTATCCAATTCCATCAAATATGAAGTTGGTACGCAACGTTAAGAGAACAATTATTCACAAAGGAGGAAAGATGATGAAAGGAGACGCCCGTAAAAGAAATAAAGAAACACGAAAATTCAATTTTTTTAACTTCAACGAAAAACCAAAAATCGTAATCTCGTACAATACTTGCGACATTCGATATAATGAAAAAAGATTCAAAACCAAACTGCAAGAAAAACGGAAATGTATGAAAAATTTTTGAATGAATTTTGTTTTTCACATTGTGAAACAAATGCTTTTCCGCCAACTTGAATTGATTTCAAATAAAATTGATCAATCCCAAAACAACAAAAACAATAAAAACAAAAAAAATTTACGTGTTTTTAGATTTTAAAAATACACCAGAAACTATGCATTCGAAATAATGAAAGTTCAATGAATTGTTTATTTTCAAAATATTTTCACCTTCTAACAGCAAGTTTTGTGGGGTATTAAATCAGAACACCAAAATTATAATTACACTCATGAAAATGAAGAAAAATAATAATTCTACCAGATCTTCAAAAAAAAGAAATAAAGCACCCGGCAAGTAAGCCCACAAAAGTTGGGACGAATTCAATGAAGCCGACATAAAAATCTATTTATTTTTGAAAATTGTTTCAACTGTAGTTCTAGTATCGCTCCAGTAGCTTTAGACCAGCTCTCAACAGTGCAATTTGGCAAAATTGTGCTGGCGTGCAATTTAGCGAGATTGGAAAGGGAGATCTTAAAACTGGAGCTCCGGTGAGCAAGGTAATTTACGTGAAAAAAGTCTAGTATCCAATTGCAATACCCTTGCTTATTGCAAGGGTAAAGTCGATTCAAAAACAATAAAAGTCAGTTATTTTGCAAGTAGCACAAAAATTCCGACCGACTTCAACAATTTTTGTAAATCA
Organism: Symsagittifera roscoffensis; assembly: GCF_963678635.1. Taxonomy (NCBI): domain Eukaryota; kingdom Metazoa; phylum Xenacoelomorpha; order Acoela; family Convolutidae; genus Symsagittifera; species Symsagittifera roscoffensis. The sequence continues at coordinate 62,359,334 of NC_087065.1, read as the reverse complement.
TATGGAATACTTTAGATTTCCTTTTTCTTTTTTCCAAAGTCACCTTTTTTGGCGAGGGGGACTCAAAGGAAAAGAACGATGCCCCAAGAGCTATTAACTCACAGCTGTAAAGTCCATTTTTTAGTTTTTTTTGCAAAAGTTGGCTGCTTTGGCGCCATTGAAAGAGCCATTAAACAGCATGAAAAGCTAAAAGTTAAACTTTTATCGAATCATCGAATCAAAAAAATCAATCAATTGCAACAAAAAAACTTGAACTGCCACAAAAAATAATTTGCAAATAACTTGAAAAAACTCTGAAAGCTTATAAATTATCCAATTCCATCAAATATGAAGTTGGCACGCAACGTTAAGAGAACAATTATTCACAAAGGAGGAAAGATGATGAAAGGAGACGCCCGTAAAAGAAATAAAGAAACACGAAAATTCAATTTTTTTAACTTCAACGAAAAACCAAAAATCGTAATCTCGTACAATACTTGCGACATTCGATATAATGAAAAAAGATTCAAAACCAAACTGCAAGAAAAACGGAAATGTATGAAAAATTTTTGAATGAAATTTGTTTTTCACATTGTGAAACAAATGCTTTTCCGCCAACTTGAATTGATTTCAAATAAAATTGATCAATCCCAAAACAACAAAAACAATAAAAACAAAAAAAATTTACGTGTTTTTAGATTTTAAAAATACACCAGAAACTATGCATTCGAAATAATGAAAGTTCAATGAATTGTTTAATTTCAAAATATTTTCACCTTCTAACAGCAAGTTTTGTGGGGTATTAAATCAGAACACCAAAATTATAATTACACTCATGAAAATGAAGAAAAATAATAATTCTACCAGATCTTCAAAAAAAAAGAAATAAAGCACCCGGCAAGTAAGCCCACAAAAGTTGGGACGAATTCAATGAAGCCGACATAAAAATCTATTTATTTTTGAAAATTGTTTCAACTGTAGTTCTAGTATCGCTCCAGTAGCTTTAGACCAGCTCTCAACAGTGCAATTTGGCAAAATTGTGCTGGCGTGCAATTTAGCGAGATTGGATAGGAGATCTTAAAACTGGAGCTCCGGTGAGCAAGGTAATTTACGTGAAAAAAGTCTAGTATCCAATTGCAATACCCTTGCTTATTGCAAGGGTAAAGTCGATTCAAAAACAATAAAAGTCAGTTATTTTGCAAGTAGCACAAAAATTCCGACCGACTTCAACAATTTTTGTAAATCATATGGAATACTTTAGATTTCCTTTTTCTTTTTTTCGAATTCACCTTTTTTTGGCAAGGGGGACTCAAATGAAAAGAACGATGCCCAAGAGCTATTAACTCACAGCTGTAATGTCCATTTTTTAGTTTTTTTTTGCAAAAGTTGGCTGCTTTGGCGCCATTGAAAGAGCCATTATACAGCATGAAAAGCTAAAAGTTAAACTTTTATCGAATCATGACAGGGCTGCAATAAGTTATATTTGAGATTTCCTTTTTCTAAAACTTTTTCCGAAGTCACCTTTTTCACCTTGCAATACTCAGCCACACTTAACTTTAAAAAAAACACCTCAGAGACTTAAGTAGTCGGATTAAAAACAAATTTTCAAAAATTAGTGTCTTTGGAGATTTTTATCTGCCGAACATAGCTTTGGTGACCGAAACAAAAATCGGTGATTTGTACAATCTACAAATGTACCTTGTGTGGGTTGGTGATCTTGAATCTGGCTTTGGCTGTCTTCCCCACTACCACATTGAGGAACACGAATTTGTTCTCGCCCTCACAGAAGATGCCTTGCATGTGCTCCACCTGCAGTGAACAAACCCAGTGAACATACGCAGTGAACTAAGATAACTATAGATAGAGTATTACGATATCACATTGACCAATAGCAAACATGACTGCCGTTCAAATTTTGCTCAGGTTCGCCTACAGCATGCTAACGGAAAAATTGAAAAAACTTGAATGAGTATAGGCTTCCTGGCGCAGACTCTTTACTTTTGGTTGCAATACAAAGATTGTGATTGAGATCAGGGGTGGATCTAGGACTTTATCGAGGGGGGAGCGGATTTTCAAAAAATTTTCGAAAGTTTTGTCGACTCTTTTTTTTAGGTCGACCGAATTGATTTTTCGAGCTCTCCCTGAGCACGGTTTTGTCAGTTTTGGCCAAATTTTCTGCGCCGCAGGCAAAATTTTGAAAAAAGTCCAAAAAAAGGTGTCCAAAGATTTTGAAAAAAGTCCAGAAAAGGCGGTCGGCCAAAAATGGATTTCTTAAAAAGTACCAAAGGGGGACCCTTTGGGTCGGCAGGGGGTCGAATCCCTGAGGGGATGGGGGCTTCCGCCCCCGCCCCCTAAATCCGCCCCTGATTGAGAACACATTATGTTATCTGAGTCAAAAGTCAAAAACAGGCGCACAACTGTTTTTCAAAAGCGGCAAGTTTGCCTTACGTTTATGTCTGGAATAAATTGTTTTAAACGTATATATGTTTATCAAAACAGCCGAGTACTGTCGATCTTACTCACTCTGTTAGTTTTGAGGAAGAGAGCCAGACTCTGACAGAGGAGATGTTCTTCAAAGATAGACTGGGTGTCCTCAGTGCTGAATCCAGGCACCACTGCATCTGCCACGATGTGGTAGGGCACCCCCTCCGGGTGGTCCATCGGTTCCCTGTCCGAGATGTCGATCGCGAACTCCTCGTCCAGTCGGCAAACTGCGTCCGGAATACATTCCACTTGAATCACCTATACATTCACACCCAGGATTAACCCATTTATTCATGAGAAAGATGGCAAACCTACGAGACTTTATGCTCTACTTAGATAACCCCAGTTGGGCCATGATTATACATTTTAGTCCAATTTAATGTGGACTGGGTAATAGACACAAAGGAACTGCTCATATCTGTTCGATATATAACAAAGAGTCCAGCGTTACCTGCTGTGCTTTGGGAAGCACTACTCCAAAAGCGGGGTTGATAGTGAATGGTCCTGTGAGCAGTTTGGCCCCTGCCAGTGTCTGTATTGCAGGGCCGGAAGAAGCTCCTGGACCCATCGCATTCATGTCACCGTTTTTGCCCGTAGACTTCGATAGAGCACTCTTGTTGTTCGCAGATCTAGCGGTGGCACTGGTTGTCTCCACAGACCGTCCCGCTTTGAAAGAGTCGCTAAAAACGTGAAAAAATTCCCATATTTTTACCCAAGAATATATGTAAAAAGTGCACACGTGAATAAAACACACTGAGTATTAAAAAAATTCAACAAAAGCACAATATGCAAAACCATGAATGCAACAAATGGAAGATATTTATCATATCAGCGCTACAGCTGGGACGTATTTAACTTCATCAAACTTTAAACGACTTGAAAAAACAAAACAATCAAAACAAATTCTCATGACCATAAAAATATGACTCCACGGGACTTAAGATTTTAAGTGTAACCTAAGCTAAGTGGGAACAAGCTTTGAATTATCTGCTCTACATGCAATATTCTCAGTTCAATCAAAATCACCATCAATCAGGTATGCAATGTGACGCTTTAGAGAGATATATGTTACGACACACTTTGAGATCAAATTCTCCTTTACGGAAATGGTGGACTTTGATACTGACTCTGAACGGGACGTCAGGGATGACTCGGATAAACTTGTAGCCGAATGGAGTCGAAACCGTCTAGAAATGTCAGAAAATAATTTTGGTTTTCGTTTTTATTACGTTGTAGATGATAAATTTGAGCAATTCAATTTGCAATTAGGACTAGAATCTGGAAAATGGCAAAAATCAAGATTTTTAAGTCTAAAAATGGTAAGTTTCATGATCGAGTAAAAGCGAAGTGCTGAACCACCAAAAATGGCATTCATGCAGATACTAATTCTTAGCTGTTTTAAATGATTCCGCCTTTTTAAATGCACCATTATGATTTTCGACTGTTGCAGGTCTGAAAAACCTGTAATGTTGGAATTATTTCATTAAAACATTAAAAGCTCTCATGAGGGTAGCTTTCGTGGAAAAGTAAAGTAGCTTGCCATATTGAAATATTTTACCTCTTTCCTTTACTGTTGGTAGGCAGGAATTGATCCTCTGGCGTTGGCTTGGAGATGTTGAACTTGAACTCGAACTCTCCCTTGTTCTCGATGGCGAACTGCAACTGTTTCTTCGAGTTCACAATCACTGAGCCGAAGTCTATGTCTGTCTGAGGCAGGAGTGCATAGCGACTGTAGAGAGCTCTCACTGCTATTTTGATGGGAATGCAGGCAATAGTCTCGCCAGACGGGCCCAAGTTAGGGTCCATTATCTATAACAGAAATAGAGTGATCAAAAGTATAGTAAGTATGCACTGCTTAGGAGTACGTCAAACCATTGCAAAGAAAAAAGTAAATTATACCATTATACCAGGGGGGCGGATCTAAGATTTTCTCGAGAGGGGGGGGGGACTTTCAAAAAAACTTCAAAAATTTTGTCGACTTTTTTTTAGGTCGACCAAATTGATTTTCCGAGCTCTCCCCAAGCACTACAAAAACCCTGTTTTGGCAAAATCTTCAGCCCCGCAGGCAAAATTTTGAAAAAACAGGACAAGAAAGGCGTTTTTAGGCACTTTTTGCAAAATTCGACCAAAAAATCCCGTTTTTTTTCGGCGTGCGCTGCCCCCTCAAAATTAGAATATATTAGCGCCAAAGGCGCCTTCGTAAAACATTTAGGGTCCGTCACCAAAAAATGGATATCTCAAAATAGTACAAAAGGGGGACCATTTGGGTCGAATCCCTGAGAAGGGGTGTCCGCCCCCCCCCCTCCCCTAAATCCGCATTCGCCCCTGAGTTATACCAAAAAATAGTCAATAATCCTTAAATTGCATTTCACTTTTAAAAAAAAGCTAGAAAAAAAGTTTTTCGAACCAAAATTTGAAAACTTTTGATTTTATAATGCGTGACTAAATAGATGCTCTTCGTTTATTCCTAGCACAATTTAAACATTCTTAAGTCTTAATTAAATAAACGAAGATGATAATAATTAAAGTTAATTGCAACTTCTTACGTTGCACTTGATGAGAGGCAGGTTGTCGATTTGGACTTCGGAGCTGGACACGAATGTAATCTGGACAGTGGTGGGTCTGTCATTGGGGAGTAGAGACCCCTTGGCAGGGTACACTTGGAACAACTTGTCCATCTCACTCGCATATGGACCCTCATGTTCCACTGTCAGTCTGAACAGAGAAATAAACAAGAATGTATTTATGGTATAATAATTGTCGTTCCTGCGATTCGCAGAGGATCTATGAAAAGCTTTGCAGCCTTTCTAAGCAAAGTGCATTTCTCTTATTTCCCCACATTCTAGACTGAGTTATTTTGTTGAGCGAAGCTCTTTTTTTGCGACTCTGGGTATGAAATCAACGAGTACTTATGTCCATTGGAAAACTGATAAACTAGGATCTTTTTGATTTAATGTTGTTTGCTTTTTACTTTTTTGGACCTGTAAACGGAACTTCTGCTACTTTGCCTCTTGTATCGTTCCACGAAGGTAAATTGTATGGCCATGATTTTAAACGGAACTGACAGAGTTATTTCACTCTTAGTAATTGGTTTCTGATTATATAATTAAAATTGACTCACAGGAATCCACAGTCGTATTTGCCCTTGTTTTTCAGACTGAGCGTCTGTTTCACTGTCTCGCCCACCCTGTTCGTACCAAAGTCTATGCCGCCCTCGGTGCCCTTCGGGAAACTCATGTCCAAAGCGACGTCATAGGCCTCGGCAGTGATCTGAAGGTTCTCCAGCTGCACCAAGCCCATAATCTGGTCTTTATCTGATACCTAAGATAGAACAGGCAAAATTTAGGGCAAATTTTAGGGTTGGTTGACCAATAACTGATGCAATAAAATAGCACCAAAAAGAGGTCCCTTTGAGTGGTCAGGTGGTCGAACTCTGAGAAGGGGGGGGGGGCTAAATGCACTACTGCATAAAGCTGTACTTGTAACAAATGTTCACGGCCTAGCTGTATCTTTGACGCCGCCAAAAACCAACAGCTGCCTTAATTCTCAAATGATAGTAACTAAATTATCAAGCGTAAACTTAAAAAACGAGGCATACCTCCAATCTGATCATCTTCCGCACGTTGGTTGGTTTGAGACCCCTGAAGTGACATGTGAGTGGGAACTCCTTCTTAGGATCTATGATGCCCTGTTCCTGACTCATTGAGAAGTCTTCTCCCAGAGCCTCCACTCCATTGAGGCGCCATGCAACCGGCAGAAGCGAAGTGTTTTTAATGTAGATCACTCGAGAATCTTTCCTGCATATTAAGATACAGACACTGGATGCATGTCAAATACACAAAAACAATTGTGTATGATTATGAATAACAAACCTGTGGAGGAGTACTTTTTCAAACTTGAACTCTTTCTTGTCCATCTCCACTTCTGGTCTGACTCCAGTGCATTGCACCTTAAACGTCAGGGGTTCCGGGTTCTCCTTCACACAGCAAACCAGGGTATCCTTGACCAGTCCTGGAGATTTTGGATATGCCCAGATCCGCAATGACTGGGACTCGCCTGGTTTCAGATCCATGGTTGAAGGATGGAACAGAAACGTCTCGCCCTTGGTGTCATTCATGAAAGTAACGGCCAGTTGGGCTTGCATCGCAGAAGTGTTTGTGATGTTGAGACACTCCATGTTTTCAGGATATCTACCATCTAAGTAGGCCTCCCGACTCTTGCCACAAAGGAGTGGTCCGAACTCATAGTACTCGCTATTGGGAGACATGACGTACTTTTTGTTTACGATTTCGTCTTTCTTAACTGTCTTCTTTCGGTTGGGAAATACCACTCTGAAGTCAAGAAAAACATTGACATTTATTAAGCTGATAGTTTTACTATTTATTAAAGCGCCAAATTTTAAATATTTTTCCCAGGAGATTTCTGTGACACCTACGGAAAAGTTTCAATCTTCTTTCCATGTTAATGCAAGGTGACAATTAATTTTTAAAAATGGTGACAGAAATTACAATTTTGAATAATTTCTGCGCTGTCCAAATTGAATAAATATGCCAAAATTGAATGTCATAAATAACCGCGTCAACTTGAATGTCGTAAATAGTAATTGGAAAAGTTTCGAAGCAAAGCTATATCGAAAAACTGCATCGACTAGCCAGATTTTCTACTGAAGCATGAACTTAATCACTTGAGATTTGGGTTCCCGGGTCTCACAAATTATGCAAGATGAGTTTTCAAAAACTAAACTGTTCCCAGAGTGATAGCTACGAACTGACCTTGGCTCCCTGGAGATATGGGGGAAGGAACAAGTGCCTCTGCAGAACAGCTGGTATCGTCTCTTAGTGCCCACTATTTCGAAATTGAGCGTCTGGTCGAATTGGCCGATGTCGTTGGAAGTGAACCTCAGTCGCAGCACTACTTCGCTATTCGCATCTATCACCCATCGGAACTTGTTGAGTCTGAAATGGTCGTGGAATTAGATTTCCACCAAATTATGATTGAAAAGTACGATGATCATTAAATAAAAAATCAATCAATCAAACAAAAAATTAATGAAGGAGTTGATCTTGAACAGAAAAGCACATCTATGATATAAGGTCAGCTCATCTAAAATTATGCAGCTTAATCGTGATTGTACAAAATATATTTAAAAAAAACAGAAAATAAATTAACTGAGTAAAAAGGAAAGGATCGGTGGTTATTCTGAGAGGACTGGTGGTTTGGTGATTCATCTGTTGACTAACAACGGCGCTTGAAATGGGGCGAAGCTAAGCCAGGTGCTTAAAGTGCAACTGCGCGTTCGGCTACTAGAACGACTTTCTCCGTCTATGGTAATCATAGGCGTGTAGTGATTTATGCTGCTCGTCGTTCTTTTAACTCGGAAATTAGCCGATAAAATAGAGAAGCGCCTCCTGGCAGAAATATAACAGAATAAAAAATAACCTTTTAAACGAGCTCAAAGATCGATAAGTTAAAGCATGTAAATTTGATCAAAATAATTTTTTGAAGTAGCAAGCATTAATTAAACCTGGCAAAAACATGTCCTAATTAAAAGAGCTAAACTTGCAAATCGCGGAGCAAGTAAATTTTATACACTTCAGGCAGGGCCCAAAAGCCACAAATTTTAATCCGCTCGCGGACTAAATCCCCCAGGATAAAATCCCCCAGGATAAAATCCCACCGGATATAATCCCACAGGACTAAATCCCCCATAGGACCGAATCCCCCTAGGACAAAATCCCCCATATTTTATTCACTATAATGGAAATCAAACTGTACACATTATATAATTTCATGTTTCTATTGATTCCATTTTGAACTGACTTCCATTTATACATGCATCGCCATTTTGACGTGACTTTTTAGCAACTTTGAATTCGAATGTGGGGGATTTTAGACTAGAAACTGGGGGATTTTGTCCTAGGGGGATTTGGTCCTACGGGGGATTTAGTCCTGGGGGATTATATCCGGTGGGATTTTATCCTGGGGGATTTAGTCCTAGACCCATTTTAATCATTAGTTTCATTTTTTATAAATCTTAAATGTTTTTCAGAAGATGATGTTAGAGCTGTAAATTAAATTTCACTCGAGTTATCATCGATTCAGACTAAAAAGTCAATGGACTAAAAATGGTGTCAACTCACTTGGCGCTCTGTTGGCTTTCTTCGTCTCTGTCCAACTCACCAGTGCCCACCTTGCCTCTCTTCCCCTTGGAGCCCTTGGCCGACGCTTTCTCCTTCTGACCAGCCGCTGAAACTGCCTTGGCAGCCATCGCCTCGCCTAAAACAGACGCCGATCTGGTTTAAAACCCCACTGAAAAGAAGTAATTTCGATTCCGTAAAATGCTGATGTCGCTAAAGATACCATTACGAACTTAAAAACCCCAAAAAAGATTACTTGAAAATCTATTTTTGCGTATTGTTTAATTATCTTTGTTTAAAATGATGGATTCATTTTCACAATGACCGATTTCACAATATATGCAGGAAATTTTCACTAATACCAAGGCTCATCAAAACACACATTAATTGGCCTAAGACTCATTTTGAGATTTACCTGAAGTCTTCTTGGCTTTCCTACCCGTGGTGCCGGGTGGATTCTTGTCACCCAAGGTACTGGCAACCTCTGACTCATCGTCGTTCTCCTCTCCTTCTTCTACAGGAATCACGTTCCTTAAACGAGAGAAAAATGACTTTTTAAGTCTTCTTATAAAAAACATTTATAAAAGTAAGCATAATAGTAAGACTTACGGGTCGTCGAGTGTAGCGGCGATGAATGCAAAATGCTCCGATATATCAGCAAGGTTGACTTGCTGTCGCTTTGTTGGAAACTGAACCACCTGGAAGAAAGAGGGAGGCGGAAGGGGTGGACCCTGGGAACCCAAACCCAAGCCGTCCATGATATCTGAGAATTTAGGCATGAATTCCATCGCTAACACCTTCTCTGAGAACACTGTTTCAGCCTCATGTGCAATGGAAAGTACAATATGTGGAATTCCAACGGAAATATTCTCGTCGAGTAGTGCGGGATTCGAACCGAGAATCTCGTCGTCTTCCTTTTTCTCCTCTTTCTTTCCCTTACCCTTGTGTGCTCGGTCATCTGCATCGTCAGGAGGAGGAGTTAGCGGTCTATTCACGTCCCCTTTGCACCTGTCCCATCTCTCCGCTAGCTTCGCTACGTCTTTGATGGTCAGCTCAAAATGACGCATTCTAGAGAAAAACGAATTACGATCGAAAGAAATTTATTTCATCAAGGCTAATCACATTCATAATCACATTCAACTGAACTTCAAATAGTTGTATTATTTCAAAAAAATACAATATGCGATACAATATGAGCATATAATTTTTCAAGCGACGCCATATAAGGTAGTAAGGTAGCTAAGCCGATATAACAAAAAGAGCGGAAAACGTTAAATGGAAAAATTAAAAAAAAAACACAGAGCCGAAGCTGCGCATTGAAACCACAAGCGAGAAAGCAAAAAAAAGCAAATTGTGAAATAAGAAAAGATAGAAATAAGCAAAACTCGAAATATTAAAAACTCGAATTAGTAAAACTTTTGCTATGTTTCGTATTCGAACCTGCGATCTCAAGATTTGAAATCTCACATTCTTGCATCTGCTACACGGCCCATTTTCAATATGGTAACACATGCCACCAATGACGCAGCCAAAGATGCTAATAAAATGCCAATGCTATTCAGCAAAAATTCCACTAAATATAAACAAAACTAGTGCTATGAGCGGCGTTGAACCTCCGACAAGTAGCTTAGGAATCTCACATCCTTCCCTCTGAGCCACGGACGCTTATTTTAAAAAAATAGCGGTAATAAAGCGAAAAAACAGATGCAATGAAATTTCCAATGCTACAGATTGTGATTATAGTGAAAAAGTCTTACTAAAAAAGTTGAGTCATACTAATACACTACGCTTGCTAGCTCGCATGTGTAAAATCAGAGTGCGTGAACTTACATATCACAAAACGAAATTCAATTACAGTAAAAATTGCTTAGATCAGAAGAAAATCCCCTGTTTTGGAAAGTGAGACAACAAAAAGAAAGCTGACAGACAACCGTCCGACAATTCGTTGGCCAAAAAAATTTCAATTTCAAAATAATTTTTTAAAAACCACCACCATAGTATCAATTATCAAAAGACCTGCGCTTTTCGACTAGTCCACGGCAAAATATTTTGATTAGAAATCGAAAAATGGACTGATTATAATGTCATTTTAAAAATTCTGGTGATGTTATTATGGACATAATTTATGTTTTAATAAATTACAGAGCTAGATCGGAAATTAACAAAAAATACTAATAAATTCAAATCAAGGCATGGATTCAAATAAATTATTTCAAGTGGCTTTTAGACTTTTCTCGAAGCCACTCAAAAAGAAGATTTCACGGTGAAACTAATTGGTTACTTTATCCTGTTATCTTTTCCAAAAACAATTTTGTATTTTGGTGGTCTTTAATTTGCTTGATCTCTGATTTACAGAGCTTCTTTTTAAACAGTCATATGTACCTTCGCTTCAATTTGATCTCCTGCTCTGTCAAAGGAGCTTCCACATCCTGCACTTGGTCCTGCACTGGCCCCTGCGGCGCACCAGCCTGTCCAGCTCCAGGAACAACTTCCTGATGCTGAGACTTCCGGGAGTCTTTCGCGCTACTCTTCTGGGCCAGAGCGGCCGCTGCTCCAGCCACTGATTCAGCTCGCGCACTCTCCTTGCCGCCCCCTTTTTTGTCTCCTTTCTTGTCATGCCTGTAGAAATATCACTATTCTTGTAGTTTAAATTCCAATTTGACTCAAACTAGACTGCGATCTGGTATGTCCCAAAAATGGAAACGCGACTAATTATAGCAATAAATAAATCAACAAAAAAACTCAATTTAATTTCAACAGAAAGAAGGAAGATAAATTAACAAAAAAAAACTGTTTGATTCCATGGCTGAATGACTTACTTGGAGGCTGTATTCAAAGCGTCTATTCGCTTTGCTTTAGCTAGCCTAGCCGCTCGTCTACAAAATGGCCAAAGTAGAAAATAACACTTGAATCAAGTATCAAACTTTTGAAAAACTTTGAGCAGAACCCAAGCGATTAACTTTATGCAAAACAATCGATTCTGATCGTGCGCAGGACACGGTCTCAAAATTTGGCGAATAAAACGGCAAAAAAGGGGCGAAAATGAATTAAAATGACCAAATCAATTCTGCGTTTGTTTGTTTGCAGTTCATTTCCATTATATGACAAAACCTAAACAAGCGCATCTTTAATGAGTAATTTTATTCGTTTAGAACTTAGTCTAAAGGGCTTAAATCAGTAATGCTGAAACTTTTTTTTAAAGCTGAAATTCAGATATATGTCGAGATTCAAATTAGTTGCTTTTTTGTTAAGCACGGGATAATTTTTGACAGTGCATCCATCATTTAAAAATCACACTGAAGACTATTTAGAGATATCAACTATCAATTGGCTTCATTATTAAGTGGCAACGGCTGATTTTCTACTGAGTACAGCGAAATTTGAATCAAAGAGAATGGATCTATCTGATAAAATTACTCCAGGATATTCACTGAAATTTTAGGAAAATTACTTTTCCAATGACCTATATACCACGGGGTGAACAGAGGCGGAATAAAAGAGCCCAAAAATCAACACTAAGGCGCCAATTGTATTCAAAAAAAGAAATCTTCATAAATTATAGCAAGAGATTTATATAAAAATTGTCAGGTGAAAAAAATTAAAAGACACAATGACTCAAAATATTTCGCTAGCAAAGACTCTTTTCGATTTCAGAGTCAATTTTCGACTTCATAACTAAGCATTTTTGGCAGAAATTTTTTACAATACCATCTGAAAGATATTGTTGTCCTGAGCTCAAATGTAACAAGATATTTCATCTGTGATCTTTTTCTGCAAAGTTACGGGGGTTTGAAACTTGGTCAACTTAACTTAATTAACGCGCGATATAATGTTGTACTTCGGCACTGTTATACTGTCCCTTTTCTTAAATTCCAAGTTATTTCTGAGGCTGGTGCATTGAATCCTTGTTAAGTCTTGTTTAAGGCTGAAGATACTAGTTCTTCAGCCTTAAACAATAAGAACTTGTAGGCCTTAATTAGTAGGCCTAAATTGGAACTCATTTCAGTTTGAAAAGGAAAGTTTAAAGACTGAGGCGAAGCTGAGCTTCGCACCACTTGCGGAGCAAATAAAAAGCCAAAACTCAAAAGATAGGTCTCAAACGCAAAGTAAAAAAAATAAATGTATTGAAGAAATCGTAGGCTAACAGATGAAAAAACTACCTAAAAGATAAGAAGGACTCGGGTTACCTATTCATTAATCTCTCATAACAAATAGATGAAAAAACTCGATCAAATGATCTAAAATTACTAATTGAATTCAAAATATTTGCTTAAACCTTTACAACCAAACAAGCTGAAAGTCCTTCAGTTAAGCTTGTGGATAAGAAAAGGCCCTTAACTGAAAAACATCACACTTATCAAATATGAAAACTTGATAAAAAAGATTACAACAAAAATACGCCCGTTAATGAAATCAAAAAAACGTGAGAAAATGCATGTTTTAAAAATTCAGCCAGAAAAACCAAACTCTTGAAAATCGTAAGGCACTAACCACATTCTTTCAAAAACGAAACAGTCATGTCAAAATTGTAGAAACATCGTTGATAATTCTGTAGATTTTTGACTTTTTTCGAACTTTATGATTTTTTTTTCAAAATGTATGAATTTTTTTTTTCAAATATTTTGACACATTCAAACAATGTGCTGTTAAATCGATTTCAAATAAAATTTTATGAAACTCAAACAAACTAAACTAAATAAAACTAATACTAACTCCACGCACTTTTAGTACAAAGTAATCACAAACCATAAATTTCTAACAGAAAAATTCTTAAACTGTTTTTTCTACCAGAAAATTTCGGCGTGTGAAAATACCAGAAGCCGTGAACTACATTTAACATGAAACAAAAAAATAATCGAAGGAAACAGTTATCAAAATTTGGAAAAAAAAGTGAGTTATTAAAAGCGATAAACTTGGTCAAAAAATTGCTCGAAATTTTTTTTTAATTCATGTTTTAAATTTAGCACTTTCAGTTCAAAAAACTCTTTAGCCTTTTAACCTTCATAAACACAATTCATATAACCGATATTGTTGGCTTGTAAAAACAAGGCGGAAACTACGCCAAAAAAACAATAATAAACTGAAAGCGATGAAGTCAAAAATTAAAAAAAACCCAAAAAATATCTTTTAAATTATTGGAAAACACTAATAAGGATGTACAGTGCGCAAATAGGATGCAGATACTGCATTCATATGTCGTGCACTGCATACATGCTGAAACCTGTGAACAAAGTCATTTACGAAAAAAAGGTTAGTACTCGATTGCAATACCCTTGCTTATCGCAAGGGTAATAACCGTACATAAAACAATGATCATAAATATATTTTTTTTTATGAGGAGGCAGCTATTCCCAATGTGTGAACGACGGAATGCGCGAACTTTTCCGCGCATACGATTCTTCGCGCATGAGGGACGCCCCGTATTATGGTACTGACTTGGCGCTGTCCTGGTGCTGCTGTTTCTTCTTTCCCTGTCCCTTTTTAGCCTTTGCCTCCTCTTCTAGCCTCTGCTGCTCCAGAAGAGCCTCCAGCTCCCGTTTCTTTCTTTCTTCTTCACTCTTTTCCCGGTCACTGAAACAAAACAATTGCAAACTTCCAATTGTTAGAATTTCAAATTGTTATGGCCTCGTTGGCTCATTAAGACGCACTATTCAACAGGAACAGGCAGTGGCCTCTTCAATGTTTCAACTTCGATAAAGTAACTTTAGTACAATGGCATGGAAAATAACCTTAATTTATTTATTATCCCAAGCGTATTAAATAGAAAACGAAGCTAATTTTTGCAGCACTGAACGATCTGATCACTTATAGGGGTTGTACTTGTTGAATAAACAGTGGTTCAATTGAGAATAAAACGACTTATCCACAATGGAATGGAACAACATACGAGCTTTTCAGCTCATCGCAGAGAACAGATGTTGTGGCTTTGGTTAAGAACTGCTATAATTTGCATGTTTTTCTCTGGTTGTATACCGTTGCATGCGCTGTTTCTTGATGAGAAGCTGGTGCTGGTCCACGACTCTCTTCTGCTCCTCTGAGAGTGCGTCGTACTCGTCTTCGTCCATCTCCTGCAGGAAAGTCCTCTCCGCCTCCAACTTGGCCTCTTTTTCTTTTTCTATAACATCACAAACAGATTCCAATCTCTTTTCAATCCCTGTATTTTCCACAAAGGAAAAGTGAAAACTAAGGCTAGTCGCAAAAGAAATGATTGACAATTTTATATTTTAAAAATCAGCGTCAATCGCTACAGACAGTAAGTTTTTCTTAGGCACTATTTTTGTTTCAAGGTCGTATGTTATCAGTATTTTGACAAAATAGATAGATAGCTTTTTTGCCATTTTTCGCTTCTGTCCCCGCCTCCGGATAAAGACGAAGCTTTATTTAACCTCCTCTTATTTCAAACGGAAGGAGAATTCGATGCAATGCTCAACCAAGATTCGTATATCTTAAACTGTTGGTTTAAGGGCCTAGGGTTAGATAATCGTTATAACGTATCATGTGGTGATCGTTCACAAGATCCGAAACTTGTTCAACAACTGTCTAGTTCAGTAATTGTACACAGATTGTACACAATGGTCTCACGTTTCTTCTTCTGAGCTGCCGATTCCCTCTCTTTCAGGTCCTGCAGGGATCCACGCAGAGTGAGGAGGAAGATGTACTTCCTGTTGTTGAATGCCTTCAACACCACACTAGCTGATGACGTCACAGAAGGTGTGAACACAGACTCAAGGCCATCGAACACTACGTTGCAGTAGCAGTCTGCCATCTATCGAAAACAGAAACATAGAGATACATATGAAGGATCAGAGCTCAAAAAGATTCAAACATAGCCAACAGACAGTTGGAAAACAGTCAATGAACGCAAGTAAACAGAAAAAAATAAGGACCTTTTTTTGAAAAAATATCAACTTCCGATTTTCGACGAAAAAAAAGATGCCCTTAAAGCTCTTCGAATTTCTGGAACAATTTATAATTGACATTTTTTGATAAAGTTAACCCAGTTTGAGTCAAAACCGCGATCGGAGGTCAAAACGCGAAAAAAGAAATTTGAGCCTGGTCAAATTTTAAGAGTTTTCATGAAAAAAATCATCGCGACCTATATAAATGTCTGAACTAAGTTCATCGACTCTTAATAAATGAAAAAATTTCAATAATAACATTCCAGAACAATGAATTTTGAATCAATTTCTACATTAGTTGAAACACTATTTAAGTGTTAAAAAAATGTCAGTTTGATCGCATTTAGATTGATTTTTGAGCTAATTGAAAATTGAACGGTTTTTCAGAATTCAGAAATACATTCCGCAGCATGAACTAGATCATAATCTTATCTAGCGGCTTCATTTACTCGTTCAAAAAAATATATGGCAATGATGATCTAAAGAATGACTTAGGAACTTCTGAAAAGAAAAAAGAAGAATTGAAATAGGCACCTGCATACGGTCATCCAGTATTTCCACTAAAACCTCCTCTGGCAGATGACAGCTGTACAGTCCACTCTCACCGGCAATGCTAGACGCCACACTCAATCGCCTCGCGGGAGGCTCCACCGTCTCTGGCGCTATCTCGACTGCTCCTCCTGCTGCCGCCTGTCCCGCATCTTTTTTCGGACCCCCCGGTTTCCCTGCATGAGTTTTACCTCCGGCAGTTCCTGCAGCTGTTTGCGCGACAGGCGCGTCCTGTTTTCCACTAACAGTCGCAAAACTCTCCGTGTTTGGATCATGGGTGGCAGTTTTCGCGCCGGCACCTGGGGAGGTATCTCGTCTAGTCTCTGGATTGGATCCAGGGAACCCGGCCTCGTCATCTCCTGCTGGTTCCCGTTGCGCCTCCCCGGCGGCCTGACACAGTTCACGCGCCTTCAATCCCGCTGGCGTATTTCCAGCTGTAATTGCATCTAGGACAACTTGGTCTATGTCAAGTACAGTTCCCTGGTAGTGCTTCGCCATGGCTTCCGCGGTGGTAGTTTTACCCGCCTGAGGAGCCCCATGTATTATAATGGCAACTCCTCTTCTGTTTCTGGCTTTCTTTCCTTCTGGACTGAGGTCAATGTCCAAGTATCTAGCAATGGCAGCTGACACTGGAGTTATTTCAAGTTCACCAGCCGCTGTGGTTTTACTCTTCAAGTCGTCCTCTGGAGAAACAAATGAAAATTATTTGGCCTATGTACAAGGTTCTTTTAATTTTTACAACATTCTTAAAATTGTTTACCATCTTTTCAAATCTGAGAAAAGTAACTCTATTTTAAGACCATTCACAAAAAAAATCTCAAATAAGCTCAGCAATTATACCCAACTTCAAATTTTGTCTGCGATTCTGCAAATAATAAAATTTTCCATTTTAAACACTGTTTCAAAGGTTTTCTCGTGTGAAACTATCCTAATGATAACGAGAAATTAACTTAGCTCCCAGGGCAAATTTCAAAAAAAGTGTATTTGTGCTTAAATTTTACCTGTTTTGGTGACGGACTCTAGCCTGGTGCGTGTTCTGTCGGTAGTCGGCGGGGCTCCCACCTTAAAAGAAGTAGTCTGTACGTTATCCAGCTGATCACCCTCTCCTGTTATGCCTCCTTCCTTGGCAGGCAGCCCAGGGGTGGGAGAAGCTTCATTGGCTACATCCCCCTTGTTTCCATCGGCGTCTGGGGCCAATCCCTCGCCTGAAAAAAAAAGACTTACGACAAGAACACAACACAAATAGCATGTAATGAAAGCCTAAGAAATTCGCTCGCATTACATTTGGTTATTTTACTTGAGAGCGAATGTAAAAAAATTCACTGAAATTAACATGAAAAACGGTTAATACATCTGACAGACCTGCAACCTTAAAAATACTCGACCACCATAATGATTCAGATACCAGATTAACTTCTCAAAATGATACTTTAGAAACTGATAAACGCTCAAGATTTTCCAATGGTATGCCAACAAAAACGCAGTCGGAGCAATCATGTCCATTATAACTGGATAATCTGACACTGATTTTGTAATTATATAAAACTTCATAGAAAATGTAACATGTTTTCGAATCTGTAACATGTATATTTGAACTGACCTTGGTCTCCAGCCAGGTCCTGTTGCAGAGCGGATTCAGTTCCTCCGAGGACTCGCGACTGTTCTATCACAGCCCCCACCCGCCTTCTTTCCTCCTCGTCAGCATCCAGTAACTCCTGGGGCAATTTGTCACCCGGAAGTCGCGGAGGCAATAGCAAGGTGTTGTACTGGTCGTATCCACGCATGCCTCGCAGTATCTAGGCAATCAAAAGAACATTCAATAATTATGAGAACATTAAATAATATATACATATCACCAAATATATAAATTAATGATTTGTCTACAATTTTAAAAAAACATTACTCGATTCGAAACTCATCATATCATAGTTTATACACAGAGGCAAAGCTGAGCTTTCCATCACTTGCAATGCAACACAAACATGGCGGCTAGTTGAAAAATGAGACAAAAACTACCGAGTAAAAAAGAAACTGAAGAAAATACCCGCATTGGAGTTCCATGAATAAAAATCGATTATAATTGAGTTTCCTTGTCGGTGTCCACAAAAGTGAAAACAAATCGATTTTAATCAATTAAAAATGGATTACAATATTACTGTTTTTCGAGGCAACAAAATCCTTTTTTCATCCATTATAATCGATTTATTTTCACTTTTGTGGACACTGAAAATGAACCTCATTTATAATTGATTTTTATTCATGGAACTCCAATGCGGAACGTAATACATAAGGGGATGCCAGACCTTAACCTAATCTAGTGACGTCATAGTAAGAATAATTGTTCTGGCTTTAACTCGCTTTTAGATAATCGCATGTTAGGTCATAGCGCTTAAAAACATTTCTGAGGCAGGACGCGTCTTAAAAATGTTCCAAAAAAAAACTTTTTTTCTGTCAAAACAAAATTAAGATCCAATTTGTACAACAGAAATTGTCTCTATCCTATACGAAAAACAGCGCAAGCTAAAAAAACAGATTCAAAAGTTGAAAGGGCAAAGTAAACGGATATATAACATGAGATTAAAGATGTGTATGAGTTTGTTTTTGGCGCTTTTCATTAAACCAATTTTGTTGTTCTTTCTTGGATATTTTTTCATGCTGAAACTACCTTGATTATTTGTTCCGCCCATTTGAAAATGGGGAGGAACTTTGTATTCGGGTGTGTTTTTTTTTCTTTTTCTTTCTTTTTGTTTTCCACGCAAAACCAGGTACCACAAATGATTTTCAGACTGGGTTCAGTGATGTATCATATGAAAGCCCTTACAATCGTAGTTCCCACCACATTAGAAAATTTCAAAAAAAAAATCCCAGTGTCGAGAAAAACCGGTTCGAAAATTTTGATTTTTTGTCTTATTTCGAGCAAAGGGGCAAACGTTGGGGCTGGGGGGAGAGCTCAACGGAATCTTTTTGCAATTTGAGTTTAGGCTTTGAAATGGATTAGGCCAGGCCGTACACTCGCTTTGCAAAGTTTCCGCATCACTCACTTGATAAATGCTGAAGTTCTTGCAAAATTTTGCACGACGCGCGAAACAAAAATGAAGTGGAAATAAAATCTATTTTAATGTGATTTTCTTCCATATTATAAAATCCATTCTAATGGATTCAAAATGGATTATAATGCATTTTGTTTTGGCGAGAAAAAATGGATTTAAATCCATTTTTAGTCCAATTTTGTTGTCCGAACGTAACATGGGAATTTATTATATTTACAACATTATAGACGACGAAAATACATTATAATCGATTTGTTTTCACTTTTCTCAGATGCGGGTAGCGAACAGCTCACCAATATTAATTTTTCATTCATTTATCTCAAACAAAATTTAAGTACATGAAAACCTGTCGGTGAAAGCAATTGCCGGCTTTGAAAAACATTGAGCCAAATTTCACCGCGCAGTTACTACAGTCTACGCCTGTTAAGTCATGAAAAAATGGCCTACTTTTTTAAAAAGCTTTCTATCTTTTTAATTTCGAAATATAACTTCACGATATACAAAACTCGACTGGCAAAAAAAATTTTAGGGCAATTTCAAAAAACTCAATATGCCATTTATTTGAATCAGTGTACTAAATATCTCAAAATCAACCAAAATGAAGCAATAAATTGCTAAAACAAAGTCCGAGCAAACTAAAACGAAGATAAACTAACCAGAAGCCATACAGCCGAAAAAACGGAGACCAATTTCAATTTTTTCTCCATACAGAAAATCTTCGCGTATAAAAACCAAAGCCTTAAAATTGAATAGCTTAAAAATTACGCTACTTAAAATTGAACAAAAAGGAACAAAAACTATAACGGACGAGAAGTTAGTTTATCAAAAAAAATGGCCAAAAAAATTTAAAAACTCGATTAATTGGCTTTCCAAAACAATAAACTATGATATTTTAGAGCAAAAATTATGAAAGTGATTTTAGATTTGAGATCACTTAAGGTTACTGGATCATATTCAGTTGCCTCACAATCGATCGTTCCAAAAAACTAGACAAGAAAGGACTGAAACTAAAATACAACAAGGATAGCCGGTTACTATAGCCGGGAAGTAGCACAGAATGTTCCGACCATAGTCTTTAGAAAA
Source organism: Symsagittifera roscoffensis (assembly GCF_963678635.1). Classification (NCBI taxonomy): domain Eukaryota; kingdom Metazoa; phylum Xenacoelomorpha; order Acoela; family Convolutidae; genus Symsagittifera; species Symsagittifera roscoffensis. The sequence goes on along the minus strand of NC_087065.1, from coordinate 62,339,153 downwards.
CTAAAAAGAAAGTTTTTTTTCCAAATTAGAGTAGTTTTTTTTGCTTGGTGGAATAAAAGGATCTGACGTAAAATATAATTTAGGCATATAAGACAGTCATAGTAATCTAGGCAAATTGGACAAAATTTTTTGCAGAAAAATGACTAGGAAAACTAGAAAAAATTTTTAAGGTAGTTTTTAAGGTAGTTCGAATCATGACTAAAAGGGTACCTGCGCGGAAAACAAAAAAACTAAAACACACACGAACACAAAGTTCGTTCCCATTTTCAACGGTCGAAACAAAAATATGTTAACGAAAAAACTGATCAAAAAGTTTAATGATTTCAGTAGGATAACAAAAAAATTGCGCATTTTAAGTCTTCAATTTACTTCAAAAAAAAGATAAGATAATGACAGCAAGCGACTCATAAAGACTTGAGAAGGAATAGTAAAAAAAAAAGTGTGAAATGGAATAAAAAAGAAAAACATAACTTTTAAAACTTCGAACAAAAAAGAGCAAAAAAATTTGCATTTTTTTCTTCGTGTTTTTCAATTAAGGTACGAGATATTGATTTGAAGTTTTCAATTTTTTTTGTTAATGTTAAATCAATATCATCCCACTTGACCAGAAACTATAAGAGACACATTAGGTAAATAAGCCGACAGAAGTAAAATCAAAATCCAACAAGGATAGTCACTGTGCAAGCATCACAGAATGTTCCGACCATAGTATTAAAAATAGAGAAACTTTTTTTCTTTCAAATTAGTGTTTTTTTTTGCGTGGTGTGATAAAAAGATCTGAACAAAAAAAACTACAAATTAGGCATACTCGACAGTCATACTAAGACAGGCAAACTGAACAACAGTTTTGAAGAAAAATTACTAGAAAAAGAAAACAAAAACCATTAAAAAAACCAAAAAAAAATTTAACAAAAAAGTTTTTTCTTCAGTTTTTCATGCAGAAGTTTTTGATTCTCATTGTGGCGTTAAAAAACACCAATTATACAAAAACCATTTATACTCGAATAAAACTAAAATAAAGCACACATAAGTTATTATAAACGGCCTAAAATAAGCATAAATCAGCATGCTCGCTGGCTTTACTCGCTCGAAGACAAAAAATCAAAAATTTCACGCTGGTTTTTCTCGACACTTAAAAAAATTTTGGGAATAACGACTGAAAGAGCTTCAATATGATATATCATTTAACCCAGTCCGATGAATTTTTAAGGCACCTGATTTTGCGTGGAAAACAAAAAGAAAAAAACTAAAACATACTCCAATACAAAGTTCCTCCCCATTTTCAATAAGCTGAAATTAACCGATAGTTTTCGGCAGTGCCAAGAAAAAAACCACATTTCAAGATGTTGCGTATACAACTTACACAGTCATCACCAGGGCCCGGAAAAAATTGCGCCAAATTTTGCCAAAAATTGAGCAATAAATTGCGTCTAATTTTGCCAAAAATTGCACAAAAATTGCGTTTAAAATCCTAAAAATGTGTCATATTGCGTAATATTTGCGGCTACAATCTACGAGAAAAACAATACAAATGTCTGAAAACTTTTATACCTTCAGCTAAAGGCTGACGTTTCTGCAGTGCATCAATGGTCGAGGGTAGGAAATCAAAATTTCCTGCTATAAAAGTTAGCTCGGGCGCAACAATTTGCTGCAGAACTGTGAATTATGCCATAAATTTCGTTTAATTCTTGTAGAATGAGTGAAACTCAAGTAGAATGAGTGGAAGTCAAGTATCCGATTGCAACATCCTTGCTTATCGATAGGGTAAACATTACTAATTCTAAGCGCCACATTGAGCAAGCTCCTTTTTGTATTACTTGCCCCAAAAATACCAGTTCGTTTTGGTAGTTTATATAAAATTGAAAGTGTGACTTGAACTTTTGAGGCCACTTGAGACCAGTATTTCACTATTATTATCAACCTTCGCACCACTTGAATAATATTGAGTACTAACCCGTTCCTCTTCTATGTACTGTGAGTCGAACTCTACACTGTAAATCTCAATGGGGAATTGGGAGGAGTTCCTGAACACGACACTTCTCTCCTCGCCCAGACTGTGGGGCAGCACGGGGCCGAACTCAACGACATTGCTCTCCAGATCCAAACCAGGCTCCTTCCCATCCCCAGACACCTGAAGAACATCGCGTATTACATTTAGGTTGGGTTACATTTCCCAGTTGAGAAAAACAGCCAATAAAGAGTCATAATAAAAAGATCAACAGTTGGGGGCGGAATTTGCCGACCTTTTTTTAGGTCGACTAAATTGATTTTCTGAAATCTCCCGAAGCACTTAAATGACTGTTTCTGCGCCACCCTGTAAAAAGCCAAAGTTTCTGCGCCGCAGGCAAAATTTTCAAAAAAAAAACAGGCCAAAAACGGCATTTTTTGGCACTTGTAAAATTGTGACCAAAAAATCGCGTTTTTTGGCGCGCGCTTTCCCCTCAAAATTAATAAATATTTGGGCCGAAGGCGCCTTTAGAAAATTTTTATGGTCCGTCAGCTAAAATTGATATCTCAAAATTGTAAAAAGGGGGGACCCTTTCGGTCGGCAGGGGGTCAAATCCCTGAGGAGGGGGGCGTCCGCTGCCCCGCCCCCCTAAATCTGCTACAGCCAACAGTAGCTGGTTGAAAAGCCAAGTTGCTCCCATGTCCGTCCTTTCCAACGTGTCATTGATCTTAGTATGATACTGTTATAATACCTTAATACATATGATACGACTATCAATTTTTGATTGTTCACTGGATATTTTGGCACTGTCAACTAGGAGGCATAACAAGGAGACCAAATAACATGTTTAGGAGTATAAATGTGAGAAAATTCAATCATCTTCCGATAGCTTAAGCGAAGGTTCTGAAAAACTAACAGTCATCTTTCTAAAATCAGATTCCCTTACATTTTGCCCGCAATTCAGTCTTTTAGTGATTTTCGAAAGGTTTATATTCGAAGGTTTGCACTCAAAATTGTTCCAACGCCAAAAATCAAAAGACGCAAAAATGAGGCAACTTGACCTGATTTTCGTTCAAAAAAGAAAAACATCTAATGAAACCACAATCTTAATTTTAGATTGTCGCCATTAGGTAATCGACTCACCTGGAGCATGACCTTTCGGCTGCTCTGCGACAGTTTAATGTTGACCCTTGAAGAGTATTGCTGCTCTTTGGTGGGCATGAATTTGACCTGCACATTAGATCTCTGACCCGGAGCCAAGATCCCACTCCGCGGGATAAGCTCAAAATTGAGGGGAGCTGGAAGGACTGTGTGTTTGCTCTTTTTTCTCAGGTGCATAGGCACAAACTTGTCCGACTACAACAACAAGGATTCTCATTTTGTTTCTAATTTATTTAACTCTTATTAAATGATAACACCAATAAGATTTGCGATCAAAATTTGTATTACGTTACAATTGTTACAACATGAGGACTACAACATGCATACTAAAAGTGGTTTTCTGAAGGAATAACGAATGAGTTAAAAATGGAAGCATTTCAACTAACTATATCTCACAAAGTCGGAAACTCACCTCCCGATCTGCAGATTTAATCCGGGGTGAAGGCTGAAGAAAATTGATAGGGCAATTATTTGAAAAAGCCAAATACCCCTAAATCCGCTTTTGTGTATATAAACGTCATTATGGCAGAAATATAGGAAAAAAAAACAATTCAATTCTGTCATCAAAATCCAAATAAGTTCTTAATTTTGTTTATAGATCATGACATAAAACTCTATACAATTAGCATAGCCTGCATATTTTCATATGAGGTTCGTCCTGAATAAAGCAGATAGGCTTTAATTAGGGTCAGCGTCGAGAGGGCGAATGCCCTTGACTGATCTTAGACAGGGTTGCTAGCTTCATTTGAACCTATCTTACCAGCAAATTATTTGATGCCAATATTTTTAGGAGGCTTGTGATTCTGCTGGAACTCAATTTATTTATTATTAAAGGTTTGTTTTAACAAAAACTTTCATGGATCTATAATTATATAGAACGCTTCCAAAAACTAGAGAAAAAATCACCTTCTCGTTGTTGCCACCCTGCTTTTCGCTGTTCTGTGTGGGAGGAACGAATGCCCAGTTAGCAGTCACGTGGGTGTGGTTGTGCAATTGCACGGACACTATCTTGCACTGTCCGCACTCTACCTCCCCGAAGTCAACGGAGTCGTGTGACAACTCCACACTCGGCTGCGTCACCTCGGCCCGCAACAACACCCGCACACTCGGACCTTCTTTCACCTACATTACGACAACTACAAGGTTAAGAAACAAGCTTACAATCAAAAAGCCAGTATTGCTAAAATACAACCATGAAGATCTACTATTGTCTAGCAAAAAGATACCCAAATAGAAACTGCTTCTTGTCTTCATTTTTTTTCTGGTTTTTTAGGAGCTCTTTCGTCTTCTATCACTGTACCTGTGTCATAAAAAACCTAATTCATGCCGTAAGTAATGCCATTATTATTAATGCCATGAGTAATTAAAAAATTCATCATTTATATGAAAAGAATACGAAAGTATTCTCACCTGTACTGTAGCATAAGCGTTCACGGGTCCAATGTCTAGTCCGGCCCCCCTGGGATCGAAGCCGATGACAGAATGAACTGAGTCGTAGTCAGGGTACCCAGGCAGATTCTTCACTTTTTCTATCTCCGTGTTAAAACCTAAACAAGAAAAAATTAGAACTGTTACAGTGCAAATATCACAAAGAACCCTAATGCATTGGGAATTATAACAAGGATGGCCAGCTGTTGTGCAAATAGCAAAGAATGTTTTGACCACGCGAAATTTTATTACAACGTTCATAAATAAGATGCAAATTTTAAAAAATTTCTGAAATAGTTTTGATTTTTGGGAGTGTTTTGTTGTTTCAGTTTTAGCTAATGAGAAGAGAGTAAACTAGTTATTGAGCCGCAAGAATCATTCAACTATAAATATATTTCTTTAATCTCTGAAGTTTCCGGTCTGAATTTCCAGCTCACCTGTGCCCTTCAGTTTGGCGTCATCAATTGTGAATGAAATTGGAAAATATCCCACGTTAGTCGCACACAGCACATGTGTACGCACGTCTCCTAGAATCACATGGCCGAAGTCCAGAACGTAGTCCGGCAGTCTCAGTTCCCCAGAGGACTTGGACGTCGAGGACGCCTTGGAGGAAGTTCGGTCTTTGGACTGACGAGTAGAAACCTCCTCTGTATTTGCTCTGGTAGAAGACTGGTTCAAAAGAAGACCTGGTCTCTTTTCGTAGAACTGCTTCAACAGCAGAGCTTCCATCTCGATTTGAATTTTAAGATCACTGGGTTCGTAAACCTGAATCACGGAAGTGATAGATTGGAAAAAGAATAGAAAAAAGAAAACAGTGAAAATGTGAGAGCCTTTCGACAAAGCTCAAAATGAACTAAAACCAAAAATATACTTCTATCTTGAAATTTTAATGAGCAACATTTGGAATGCTTCGGAATACTTCGTGTTTTATTAGCTATGAACAAAATGAATACCTCGGCCTCTTCGTCTTGTTTGTCAACGGCCAAGAACGACATGACATGTTTCGATTCGTCTGATTGGCCACTTCTTCTCTCCTTTAGACTCTTCTTAGCCTGATCATACGCTCTCTGCTCCTCTTCCTTGTACTCCCTGGGAAGATCCAAAACTAGCCTGGGAAACACACCCTCTCCCTTGATTTCGATCACGTGGGGCTCGAAGTGTGCGACTTGTACTCGAAGTTTCTTTAGGAAAGGCTCGGGCGTTCCAGGAATTAGTTTGACTTGTAACTCGATTGTTTCGCCCGCTTCTAAGAATCCCTGAAAAAAATTCTTAATTAAAAATTATTTTTCCAAATGTGGAAAAAACATACGCAACTGTGGGGAAACAAACCGATTCATAATCTAATTTGACAACTGCAACACTGTGATACTTACAGATGCTGGTACTAAGAGTGGCTCTCCTGCTTTGAGGTCATCGTCTGGATTCACCACCAACTCCGAGTCCAGACACCGGAAGTCAAAGCCAACCAAGCCTGTGTTTGATAACTGCAAAGTGGCACTGCACTCGCGATTGAACGACTGCATCAAAATAACGCTTAGAAAGTTAATCATGATTTTAATTGCAGCAAATCGCTTTTACTCAGAGCTGAAGAAGATAATCGTCGCTTTTACTCATAGAGGAAGAAGAAAATCACTGAGTCGATTAAAATGTTTTTAAAACTTTTTTTGATTTTAGCATTTTTCAACTCGAAGTTTTACGCATCGCTCCAAACACTCACGCATAAGAAACTTTCGCGCATCAACCGACGCCATATGAGGTGATTAAGTCGCTACAACTTACGCCGAAACTTTTTCAGCCGAGTTAAGCGAGAAAAAAATAAACAAAAAACAAGGATGAAACAAGGATAGCCGATTGCTGTGCAAGTGGCACAGAAAATTCCGACCACATTCATGAAAAAAACCATCTTCATATCATAACTGGATCTTAGGAACATTTGACAGTCAGACTAAAATAGACAAATTGGAGACAATCATTATCTAGAAACTGACTATAAAAAACAAAAAAAAAACAAAAACTTTTCAAATTTTTGCGCAGAAATTTTTTGAATCTTTGAAATGTATAGTTCCCTAATGGCACTAAACAAATTCGATTCGACAGTCAAAACAATATAGTCAAAATAGACAAAAACTTTTTCAAAAAAATGAGTAGAAAAACAAAAAAATCAATTTTGGTTTCTAATGTTTTTTGCAGAAATTTTTGATTTTTTTCGAAGTTTTTATTTCTTAAAATGGCGCTAAAAAACTCCAAAATTAATTTAACATCTCCAAACTAAGTTTTCATGGCTTGAAATAAGCATAAATAAGCTATTATAAGCCTGCTCGCGCGGACTATTCGCTCGAAACTGAACAAAAAAATCAAAAATTTTAAGTCAGTTTTTCTTGAAACCGAGTCAATTTTTTGAAATTTTTAAATGTCATCCGTATCAGAACTGAAGGACTTTTTTAAATTTATCACTCGACCCATCATGATGATGATTTGTGGTACCTGATTGTGCGGGGGAAAAAATAAAACACGCCCGAATACAAAGTTCCTCCCCATTTTCAATGGCCGAAACAACTACACAAAATCAGAAATATTAAATTTATCACCAAAATAATAGATTAAAATCGCAACAAAAATCGATAAGAACTGATTTTTTTTTCAATGGTGTTTTTTATTGTACTCAGGTCTGATCTATAATGTCCTTAATTTTGAGACTCAAATGTCCTTAATTTTGTTGGGAAGGATGGAAAGGAATTATGGCATAGCGTGGTTTTTTTACGCAAAATTTGGCACTTCACAAGACGTTTGTACGGCATCAAATGTGGTACCGTGTTAAAATATTTAAGTGGTAATTCGAATAGAAAAAAAATCAAACAGGTTGTCTCCGTTTGAAAAGGTCTGCTTTTTGACCGATCTTCAGTAAAATATCATGTTAACGCTTTATACACAAAAGCAAAGCGGAGCTTCGGATCACTTCGGATACAACAAAAACGTACCACTGCAAGCTACTAAATGGTCATTGAGATGGAAATAACTAAAAGGAAAAACTTGAAAAAACTGGAAATACAAAAAATTCCATCACAGAAACATAGACGAGAAACACAAAGACCAAAATTAGGTAAGCGTTAGTATTTTCCGAGTGTCCACTAAGCAAAAACTACGTCCTTAGACGCCAATCGATCCGCAAAAAAAAAGCCAAGAGAACTTGTTATCGTAAAAAATCACCATTTTTTTGAAAGTACGAAAAATTCAATCTCAGATAAACAGACCAAACGCACAATCACTAGCAGTAATCAAGATGTCAGTAATCTCCGAGCATCCAATAAACCAAAAACACGTGGTTAGACGCCAAGTGATCCAAAAACAAAATAGCCAAAAAAATGGTTGTCAAAAAAATTCAACATGTTTTTGGAAATACAAAAAATTCCATCTAAGAAAAAGACAGACAAAAAACTCAACCACTAGCATTTAGCAAGCTTTAAGTATTTTCCGAGCGTCTACTAAGCCAACAACACGTTGTTAGACGCCAATTAAACCGAAAACAAATGTCAAAGAAAATTGTTGTCATAAAAACAACTTTAAGCGATTAAAAACTTTGAACTTTTAGCTTTTATACTACCAGCCGACCTGATTGGTAAGAATATAAGAATAATAAATAAGAATATTAATTTTCATCCTTATACCGATGCAAAATAATTTCACTAAACCGACAAAATAAGAGCCAAAATTTTTCAAGAGCCAAAAAAACAAGAGGCAAATATTCCAATCAGCCTAAAAAGTTACAGAGTGAATCAACGACGCTCGAGACTCCAAAACTTATTACAGCGCAAAAAAACAGTAGAGTGGCAACTAAGCCGACAAACAAAATCCGACTAATCAAATTTTCGTTGAAAAAAACTCAATTTCAGACACTGGAAAAAAAACAAGATCCATCCAGCGCTCCAACCCCTGACATTAGGTTTCAAAGGCAACTGCATTACGTTCAGACCAAGTGCGATGAATTAGCAAAAAAATCGAGACCTGGTGGCCGAAATGGATAGGCTCTGTGTCCATATTGTAACTGATGACACTTGCAGACCCAGACAGGTCCACTGAATATTCGGGGCCTCCCTCCACTTTACAGATGGCCTTGCCCTGGACAGAGATGCCCGGGTGCGCGTAGAAGGAGAAAGAGAACCTCTGGGACTCCCCTGGTTGAATTGTGCCATAGAGAGGCATAATGTCAAACACCTCGCCTATCGTGGCCAAGTTTGGAGCGGAGTTCATGGCCGATTTCTCGTCCGCCGGAGTTCCAGCCACTGAGATCTGCAACGATACAAAAGCCATTGAGCCCAAAATTACAAATACCACTCAATCCTTAAAATTTTTCACTCTTCATGGCGCCATGCAAAAAGCTTTTAATTGCTTAAAAGTTCTTAAAAAAAGATTCTACTAAATTTTGCAAACGGACGCGTGATTTACATAACAACGTGCAGATGAGCAGATGGAAGTTTGTACCTGAGAGTAGTTTGCAATTGTTGGTCTCCCGAATCCAGGCATCGACGCTGCAGTGTCCAGGGATCCAAGACTAGTCATTGGCAGAACATTAGCAGTTCCTTGTGGGTCAGAACCCGCTCGCTGAGTTGCCTGGATTGACATCGCATCTCCCCCTCCCCCGTTATTTAGAATGGGCTGGGAAACACTTTCTAATGGGGCAACTCGATCTGTTTGGTCTTCCAACTGGTTCCGTGCCTCTTCAATTGCGGTCGAAACCCCACTTCGACCTAATCAATATTAACAAAAATAGAGAACTGGTTCGTTGGTTTTCAATGACTCGCAGCTTAAACAAATTTTTGCAACCAGAAAAAGACAAAAAATTACAACGTTATTTTAACTCATTTTGAAAAGGTTATTGTCCAATTGCCGCCTCTAAATAACCATCTACCGTCTGTTCCAGCTCAAAATTGACCCACATTGACGAAAATATATCTTTATAATTTTTTCTAGCTTGGACAAAAATTTACAGAGTTAAATTTAACGCAAGCATGGTGCCTTTCCGGAATCAAGAGGAAGCACGAAGCTAGAGTTTGTTTTTCTAGAGCAAAGAAAAGCAGGGAGTGAGAGCCATTCCAACCTCCATTCGCACTTTTCTTGGTAAGCTTGGTCAGCATGCTTGAGTAGCTGCTTGAATAAATTTACCTTCGTTCAGGTGTTCCTGGACTTTATCTTTGCGTCCTTTCTCACTCTGCATTTCGTCCAACTGGCTCTTCTCCAACTGATTGTCACTATTCATCTGCATGTACAACACAGCAGTGGTCCCCACACTCCCCCCACTCTCGCTGCTCAAGGGGGGCACGTAGGGTTCCCTCTGTACCACAATAGGGTGGTCAGGTGCCTCAAACTGCCACTGGTACCTAGTTGCAAGACAATTAAAATTTCTATTTGAGACATCATTAAGACATGTGATTCATTTTCCTAGGTGGAAAAAAACTTGAGCATAATTTACTTCATTTACATTTTATCTTATCGATTTTAAGCATAATTTATTTCAACTCAACGCTTTTTAAGGAAATCATGCATTTAGAGTTTTGACAGATTCCTTTTTAATCACTCGAAAAGTATTTTTGTCATGAGCTCAAATTTAAAAAGATATTTTACCTGTGATCATTTTTCGTGAAGTTAAGGGGTCTTAAAGACTGCCAATTTGGGACAACCAACGTGCAATATAATTCGTGCTATTAACGTGTAAGCGGAGATTTAAACCGAATTAGAAATCGTTCCAAATTGAATAGAGGCGAGCTGTTTCGTCTTTATAATACTTCGCTAAAAGCAAAATATATCACTTTGTTCTTTATATAGCGTGTACGAGGATGATTTTCAATTAAAATTTTTCATTTTTTTCTTGAAAATTTCATCCATTTTTTAAACACCATAGACCTTAAAACGCAGTCGGCACATTAAAGGCTTCGCCCTGATACGAGCAGTCTTGTTCCAGTTTGCCACAAATGAAATCATTTAAAATCTGCTACTAAAATGCTTATACTTTTGCAGACAGTTCTCTATAGTTTTCAAAAAACCGGTTCTTGAAAACCAGCAGACCATTTCATAAAGCATTTGGGTGACGCTGCTTTTAAATTAATTAGTTGGCATTTTGACGACAGATCAGTCACCGACCTGACAGGAAGTGGACTTGTGTTCGTGGCCACGATCACTCTTGTGTCCTCTGTGTCGTTGAGGATGCAGCCGAAGTCCACGTCGGAACAGTCGAAACTGAGGTTGGGGAAGTTCACTTCAGCCACCAGGGGAACTATTTCCTGAACATTACATAAACATCTCAATTTCTACTGGAATACAAGAATACAGGAAAAATCTTGAAAACAATATCTGGCCGATATAGCAGTTAATTCTAAGTAGGCTGGGAAAAGTATTGTTCACTGGAAAGCACATCAAAGAGTGGCCACTATGTATTTGATTGGGTATGAAATGGGTAGAAATAGGATGATTTAAGGGCACTAATTCACTAAAATCTACACTACATCACAAAGAGACTGAAGCTATCTATGACTGGAATTGATTGCTGGTGATAAGCGAACCTGAATAATCTCGGAAGATTCGAGGACTTTGTTCTGAAAAATTCGCAACATAAATAGTAAGGTGACTTGATCTCAAATTAAGATTAACTTTACATACTCCTTAAGGTATTCCAACTACTTGTAAAATCCGATCAAAAGCTACGAGACACTAAACACTAATGGCATTTAAATCACAATATAAACAACGCATCCTTGCAAGATGTAGTCAAATAGCCTTATAGAGAAGATTTTTTTTTGTTTTCCAGTTCTCAAACTGGTTTACTTTAGAAATCGGGAAATCATCAAGCAGCGAGCACGGATTATAGTAGAACCCCAAAAACTAGCCTCTTGATTGCGAGTCAAAGGCACCGATCACACCTCTTTTAACATTAAAGTTATGTAATGAAGTTAATTTAGGTGGATACCCAATAAACAATGCACTTGCCTTCTGCGGATGTTCCTTATATGAGAAAGAGAGAGATCCCTCAGCCCTGACTGTGTGTCTTTTCTGGGATTCACTCATCTGGGAGGCATCGAAGCAAACCACGCCCCGGTACTCCTGGCCAGCGTCCAGAATCAACTCCTGAATCACCACACAACAACACTTAGTTACCTTCATTCATTAGTTTTAACCACTAAACTACGGCAAAACTTCATTTGTATGAGTGATGATGCAGGATTCATAAAATTTTTTATAAATCATTAAAATGAAAAAATATGCCGCAAATAACTATCCGAAATAGCAATTAATCGTGGAACAAAATGAAAAATGAACGTATGTTTGAACGAAAAAAAACATGCCGCTAGCGTGAGGAAAATACCATTAATTTACCAATTGATACACCTGAAAACAGATCTGTAGATTCAATGGTGATTCTCCCAGGCAGTACCCAAGTTTCTCGTAAATCAAATTTTTGTATAGTATCTGCTTGAAAACAATTTATTATGATGATTATCATTTACCAATTGTTGCGTGAGGGTGGAGTCCAACTTGACAAGTGCAAATGGGGGATCCACTTCAATCTTGGCAGTGAGAGACAGGGAGGAAGTGTTGCCGATACAGACCTCTTCGTGCATCGCACCAGCCTTCTCCTGCGGCTGCAGGTCCTGTCTGAACTGGATCATCTTCTGGCTCAGTTTGATGGCTGGATCTATGAAGTGGGCCAGCACATCGACTGCGATGATCTTCTGCTTGCCAGTCTTCTTGTTGTAAATCGACTGACACACAATTCGCTCCTTCACGTCCTTGGCACTGTAACAAACATGAACTCAAATAACATAATAAAGTTGGCTTTATGTTTGCTTTTCATTTTCAGTTCCTTTAACGTATCACTGAAGTTAGCTCTTACACATTTAACTATTCCTGGCTAACAGTTTGAAGTTTGAGCATAAAATGTCCCCTTTTCAACACTCTTTAGGCTAAGTGATGCAAAAAACGTATTGTTTCAGAAAAAAAATTGATTCATTTTTAATTCAAAGTGAGACTAGATTGATGAAAATTTCACTTACTACTAGTCATGATGAATGGTTAGATGCAGTATAGTAACTTTGAGTTTCCAAATCATACAACCGCTTCCATTAAAATCCTTGAAACTTAGATTACCTGTCGCAGTATCCTTCCAGAATAACATCCACACTTTCTCCTGGCTCCAGGGCAGCCCTGCTGGGTATAAGTGTGAAGTGGGGTCTCCTCGGTTGCTCCTGTAACGCCAGTTGCTTCTTCTTCTGCACAGCCAGATCATCAGGGTCCTGGGGAGTGTCTGCCGGACGTCTCTTCTCTTTCTCGAAACCCTCGGTGGACCAGAAAATCTGTTGCTGTCTGCGCCCCACATTCGAAAGCGTGAACGCAAACTCAAACTTCCGGTTGCTGAAAAGATATCAATTGTTTCATACAATTTTACTTGAAAAATGGTTTCAACTAAATCGAATTTTTAGGCAAAGCTTTGTGTATAATATTCTAGGAGTGACAAAACATGCAAAGTAATCAGATCTCAAATTGTGGAGTGGGTTTCACTTTGACCTACCAGAAGCGTGATTTGAGGTCCAGAGTGGGTCCAATAGGGGGATCGGACACAATGGTGGAGCCATGGCCCTCGGCATTCAACTCCACACAGATACAACTACTCTCTTCTATGTCTATGAATAGTCTGTCTTTGAACCTAAACCACTCAAAATATTCATCATCAAAATGAGTGGAATTGAGTCGAAAAAAAATACAGCTGACTTCAAGGCCCTATCGGTCGACACTTTTCAATTATCAGCGGTTTTGAACTCATTTCAAAGAAAAAAGAAAAAAATCTAAATGCAAATGTCAAAATTGGTGCCATTTTTGCGAATGGAGAAATGAGAAGAAACAAGACGCCGCACTGTCGCTTATTTAACCTAACGAACAGAAAACATAGGCAGACATTTTAAGCAACCCTCAATGGTGAACTATTCATTTTCTGTGTCCAGAATTTTAAAAATATCACACTCGAAAAGCACGCTGTACTAACTTGAGGGAGTCATCGAGGTATGCGACCACCCTGACATCCACACTATCCCCAGGAGGGATGTGTCCCAACTCCGGCTCACAGTGCCACACGGACGCACTGCCACTCAACAGTCTAGTGGCGAAGTAGGCAGGCACCAGACTCTCATTGGATAGCGTCAGTCTCTTGTGGATGTTGTGCAGTACTGGGATGGATCCGTAGTCCAGTTCGAATGAGGAGGAGTGAACCACTGGACCCTCTCCGAAACACTCAATAGTCGCTTGCTAAACAGCAGATCAAGTTAGAGAGAGGCAGTGATTCGTGAAAAGTGACAGTTGGTCTTAAGAAGAGACTCGCAGAAATGCACAAAGTTACATCCGTAGAAAGGCAAGCTAGCATAATAGCTAGAAAGGCAAGCTACCATGGTTTAGTGAACGAAAAATTCGATGTCCAATGTTACAAGCAACTCAAGTGAAAAGATTTAAATTTGGATTCATATTGCCTCTAGAAAAACTGCGCGTTTTCGAAATATTATCAACTGTCGTGACGGATGAACTCTCACCGAGTCCAAATTTGACAAAGTCATTGAATTTTTTCTCCACTTTCATAAATAACCTATCAACTCAGTTACAATTTCAATTGACTCACGATGGGTGCTTCTCTGCTGCCGTAGAGCACAAAGTGGACAGGGAAGGAATGCCTGCCCATCTGATTGACAGTCACAGTCACTGGTACCTCCACCCTACTCTTACCACCGATGATGCCCTAAATCAACAGGAGTAAACAAGTAATCGCCTAGCAAATTTAACTAAAACTGCAAAATTATTTATCAAAAAACATACCTTAGGTCGGTCGCTTTGGAAGTTGAAGGGAAGACTGTCACCCGCTACTTGGGGCATCAATTCATATCTAGTCGAAAGATCAGAATCATTCACCAATGTCACTCTGTTCAGGTAGGGGTATCTGAGGAAACACCTGCCCAAGTCAATCCAGCGGGGGTCACACACTACTGGAGGCACCACACACCTGGCCTTGATTGGCAGAGACACTATATCTGTACCTGCATCTGTGACGTCCACGACTAACATTGTGTCATATTTTTGAAGAGAGTTGCTTGTCAAGGTTACCTAGAACAATTACATTGAAATGACAAACTAATTAAAAGCAATAACATCAAATATGATAGATTTTTAGTAGCTTCAATGTTTCGTTACGGACATAGATTCGTTATGATTGAAAACGTAGAAGATTTGCAACTACTAACTGAAACATCTAATGTCTCATTTGGATCTAAGTTGGCAACACTGGGTTCAATTGAGAACTCCTTCGGTGCTCCCGATCTAGTGTCGGTTCTGGGACCCCCTCTCGTGCTCACCACGCCGTCTCTTTCCGTCAGCTGGCCGCTTCGAGGAGACACCGTGCCATCGGAAGGCACTCGCAACTTCACTTCGAATGGGATCACAGACTCACTCTTCAATTTCACATTGACTGTTGACGGAAAGCCGAAACTGACAGAGCCAAATTTCAGCTGAGGCACGTTGAAGCTCAAGTTTGGACCAATAGTGTGACCGCTGAAACAAGTACAGGTTTTTTGAAAAAAAACTGTTGTTTTTGGTAAAATCTGATTTATAAAACGATGAACATAAGCTAAACTTATTTTATGTTTTACTATTCTAGCTTTAGCAGAGAGCAAACAGACGTATTACGACTAGTTCCATTGTTATGACAGCCTGATATCTTACATGATTCGAAGTTTCAGTCGTTCGGCTGTCCCGTCTATTGCGAACAGAAACTCCTCTGCAAATATTCCATAGGATACTGCGTCAAAATTAATCGTGATGGCCTGGTGACTATCCGGCAACACCAGACCCTCGACGGGGTCGAAGGAGAAGCAGGAGCCATGGACGGAGGTGTTGGGGAGGATACTGTAGATGGCATCTATGGCCCCCTTATTTGATAGGATGACCTCGAAAAGGTGGGTGGAGTTGATGTACACATTTCCGACGTTAAGATCCACATAAGAAAGTGATACCTAAAACATAGATTCATGATTGGAATTAGAAGTTTAACATGTTTTCGCCAATTTAATTATTCTCGCAACATTGGAGATTTTAAGGTTTTTTCCAAATTTATTGCCTTTTTGGTAGATAAGATTGTGTAATAATTTGATTACTGCTGTCAGAACGTGTGAATGTTACCTTGGGTCCAAGTGCTTCCCCCTTGAGTCTGAGGGGCATTCGGTTTTCCCTCCCAGTCACCTCACAGAAAGCTACAGCTGTGTAGTCGGCAACAGTCCTCGGTCGGAATACGAGACTGATGTCGAAGTCAGACCGAGGGAAGATGTCGCCCTCCTGCGATACAACAACTCAAGTCAACCACATAAAAATAGGTTAATTTTAGACGATTGAGATGACGCTATAGTAATTATCAAGGCGCACTAAACACACTTTCCTTTCTTAAGAACTAACAAGAATTCAACTTAAATTATCCATCTTTTAATATCAGATTTTAATAATTTTTCTCAATTATCATTATGAGTTTTCGAGGCAACAGCAAATGGTTGAATGAACAATCACTAAAGAGCACGTACGGTTAAAACGCAAAAAA
The DNA here is from genome assembly GCF_963678635.1 of Symsagittifera roscoffensis. Lineage (NCBI taxonomy): Eukaryota > Metazoa > Xenacoelomorpha > Acoela > Convolutidae > Symsagittifera > Symsagittifera roscoffensis. Next base: position 62,323,005 of record NC_087065.1, on the reverse strand, counting down.
AATAAAATATCGGAAAAAAAACAACGAAGCACTATCTACAAAAGATGCGATACAAAGGCGAGGCTGAGATTCTGGACAATTGCTTCAGACGAAACAAGTCTATAGAAATCGAAAAACGTCAAAAAACTAATTGACACCAAAAAACCAATTGAATTTTCTCAGAAAATGTTTGCTCCGACCATTGAAAATGGGGACGCACTTTGTCTTCGGGTGGATTTTAGTTTTTTATTTTCCTCGCAAGATCAGGTACCATAAATAATCATCGAAATGGGTTGATCATATCAAAATCATATTAAAGACTTTTCAGCCGCGATTCGAACGACATTTAAAAAAGTTGTCCCAAAGTCGAGAAAAACCGGTTTGAAATCTTTTTGAGAGAGTGAAACGAACGTCGAGCAAAGTTTTTTACATGAAAAATAGTCATTTTGTCTACGATAACATGATTTTTACTAAAAGGAAAACTAGTTTCTGGAGCTACAATTAGCGCTTCTTTGGCAAAAATATGTTCTAAAAACATTTTAAAATTTCTTTTTTTGTTTGTTATTGCTTTTACGAAGACAACTGTGCGTGGCCAATTATGCCTAGTTCACTAAATTTCAACGCGTTTGCATAGTTTTTTTTCAACAGGCAGCCCCCGCAAAAAAAAACGCTAATTTGAAGAAAAAAAACAATTCAATATATAATTTTTAGAGAAAAAAAGAATCACCTTGAAGCTAATTGAGCTTTCAAAATTATTTATGATTGGAACTCAAGATTATTTTTTGATCAGATAAACACAATTTGCTTGCGAAAACTATTTGCCGAAATAAATGAGTGAGTGCGATTGAATAGAAAAATATTTTTGAACAAAACGACCTGAATGTGCATATAGGTTACTTGCACATTAACCGGCTATCCTTGTTCCTATTCGGACTTTGTTATATCAACAGAGTGTCACCAATATTTTTTAGAAATTAATAGAGCAAATAGAAATGTTCACTTTCTCTTTCTCAATAATGTGTATTTGCTCTTTCAATTTCCAAAAAAAAATACTGTTGACTTTTTGTTGATATAACAAAGTCAGAATAGGAACAAGGATAACCGGTTACGGTGCAAGTTGCACAGAATGTTCCAACCATAGTCTTACGAAATACAAAAACAACGGTTTTTTTTCAAGTTGGTGCTGTTTTTTCTGCTTGGTATGATAAAACAATTTTGACCAATAATTTGGAACTTGGGAACATTCGACAGTCATAGTGAAGTATCAAAAGTTACAACAGTTTTTGTAGAAATTGATTAAGCAAAATTAAAAAAATGAAAACAAATCAAACCATTTTTAAAATTGTGTGCAGAAATTTTTTGAACTTTTGAGGTTTTTACTCAATTTTCAAAGCCTCAATTGAGGATAAACAAAGAGGCTCTATAAAGTGCAACAGGAAAAAGTAGAAATAAGCCTCGAATTAATAAAAAATCGGCTCTGTCACGGCTTCGAACCTACGAACTATCGAGCCCTAGAAATTATGAGTCTCGCGCACTAACCAATCAGCCACGGACGCTTAATTAAAAACAAACAATAGCCACAAATAAAGCAGAGATCATGCTATGCAATTTTCAATGCTGCAGTGACAACTTCCAAATTGGTGAACACTTTTCATGAACACTTTTGTTTGCGAGTTAGCTTAGAAAAACAGAAGGTTCGTAATAATACATTAACACCCGCAAGCTCACAAGTGTAATAAGCTATTGTAAGCCTGCTCGCTAGCATTATTCGCTCGAATTTAGACTAAAAATAAAAAACTTTAAACCTGTTTTTCGCCATACTGGGACAATTTTTGAATTTTTTTGTGTCGTTCGAATCACAACCGAAAAATCTTTAGTATGACATATCACTCGATCCATTCCGGTGATTATTTGTGGTACATGAGTTTGCGTAAAGACAAAAAAGAAAAAACTAAAACACACCCGAATACTAAGTTCCTACCCCATTTTTTCAAATGGTCGGAACAAAAACGGATCAATCAATCAATTTTGAATTCCTCGAGAAATCTGAAAAAAAAAATGCTTTAAAAATTTAAGAAAAATTAAATGCTTTAAAAATGTTCCCAAGTTCCAAATTTTGACCAATAATTTGGAACTTGGGAACATTCGACAGTCATAGTGAAGTATCAAAAGTTACAACAGTTTTTGTAGAAATTGATTAAGCAAAATTAAAAAAATGAAAACAAATCAAACCATTTTTAAAATTGTGTGCAGAAATTTTTTGAACTTTTGAGGTTTTTACTCAATTTTCAAAGCCTCAATTGAGGATAAACAAAGAGGCTCTATAAAGTGCAACAGGAAAAAGTAGAAATAAGCCTCGAATTAATAAAAAATCGGCTCTGTCACGGCTTCGAACCTACGAACTATCGAGCCCTAGAAATTATGAGTCTCGCGCACTAACCAATCAGCCACGGACGCTTAATTAAAAACAAACAATAGCCACAAATAAAGCAGAGATCATGCTATGCAATTTTCAATGCTGCAGTGACAACTTCCAAATTGGTGAACACTTTTCATGAACACTTTTGTTTGCGAGTTAGCTTAGAAAAACAGAAGGTTCGTAATAATACATTAACACCCGCAAGCTCACAAGTGTAATAAGCTATTGTAAGCCTGCTCGCTAGCATTATTCGCTCGAATTTAGACTAAAAATAAAAAACTTTAAACCTGTTTTTCGCCATACTGGGACAATTTTTGAATTTTTTTGTGTCGTTCGAATCACAACCGAAAAATCTTTAGTATGATATATCACTCGATCCATTCCGGTGATTATTTGTGGTACATGAGTTTGCGTAAAGACAAAAAAGAAAAAACTAAAACACACCCGAATACTAAGTTCTTACCCCATTTTTTCAAATGGTCGGAACAAAAACGGATCAATCAATCAATTTTGAATTCCTCGAGAAATCTGAAAAAAAAAATGCTTTAAAAATTTAAGAAAAATTAAATGCTTTAAAAATGTTCCCAAGTTCCAAATTTTGACCAATAATTTGGAACTTGGGAACATTCGACAGTCATAGTGAAGTATCAAAAGTTACAACAGTTTTTGTAGAAATTGATTAAGCAAAATTAAAAAAATGAAAACAAATCAAACCATTTTTAAAATTGTGTGCAGAAATTTTTTGAACTTTTGAGGTTTTTACTCAATTTTCAAAGCCTCAATTGAGGATAAACAAAGAGGCTCTATAAAGTGCAACAGGAAAAAGTAGAAATAAGCCTCGAATTAATAAAAAATCGGCTCTGTCACGGCTTCGAACCTACGAACTATCGAGCCCTAGAAATTATGAGTCTCGCGCACTAACCAATCAGCCACGGACGCTTAATTAAAAACAAACAATAGCCACAAATAAAGCAGAGATCATGCTATGCAATTTTCAATGCTGCAGTGACAACTTCCAAATTGGTGAACACTTTTCATGAACACTTTTGTTTGCGAGTTAGCTTAGAAAAACAGAAGGTTCGTAATAATACATTAACACCCGCAAGCTCACAAGTGTAATAAGCTATTGTAAGCCTGCTCGCTAGCATTATTCGCTCGAATTTAGACTAAAAATAAAAAACTTTAAACCTGTTTTTCGCCATACTGGGACAATTTTTGAATTTTTTTGTGTCGTTCGAATCACAACCGAAAAATCTTTAGTATGATATATCACTCGATCCATTCCGGTGATTATTTGTGGTACATGAGTTTGCGTAAAGACAAAAAAGAAAAAACTAAAACACACCCGAATACTAAGTTCCTACCCCATTTTTTCAAATGGTCGGAACAAAAACGGATCAATCAATCAATTTTGAATTCCTCGAGAAATCTGAAAAAAAAAATGCTTTAAAAATTTAAGAAAAATTAAATGCTTTAAAAATGTTCCCAAGTTCCAAATTTTGACCAATAATTTGGAACTTGGGAACATTCGACAGTCATAGTGAAGTATCAAAAGTTACAACAGTTTTTGTAGAAATTGATTAAGCAAAATTAAAAAAATGAAAACAAATCAAACCATTTTTAAAATTGTGTGCAGAAATTTTTTGAACTTTTGAGGTTTTTACTCAATTTTCAAAGCCTCAATTGAGGATAAACAAAGAGGCTCTATAAAGTGCAACAGGAAAAAGTAGAAATAAGCCTCGAATTAATAAAAAATCGGCTCTGTCACGGCTTCGAACCTACGAACTATCGAGCCCTAGAAATTATGAGTCTCGCGCACTAACCAATCAGCCACGGACGCTTAATTAAAAACAAACAATAGCCACAAATAAAGCAGAGATCATGCTATGCAATTTTCAATGCTGCAGTGACAACTTCCAAATTGGTGAACACTTTTCATGAACACTTTTGTTTGCGAGTTAGCTTAGAAAAACAGAAGGTTCGTAATAATACATTAACACCCGCAAGCTCACAAGTGTAATAAGCTATTGTAAGCCTGCGCGCTAGCATTATTCGCTCGAATTTAGACTAAAAATAAAAAACTTTAAACCTGTTTTTCGCCATACTGGGACAATTTTTGAATTTTTTTGTGTCGTTCGAATCACAACCGAAAAATCTTTAGTATGATATATCACTCGATCCATTCCGGTGATTATTTGTGGTACATGAGTTTGCGTAAAGACAAAAAAGAAAAAACTAAAACACACCCGAATACTAAGTTCCTACCCCATTTTTTCAAATGGTCGGAACAAAAACGGATCAATCAATCAATTTTGAATTCCTCGAGAAATCTGAAAAAAAAATGCTTTAAAAATTTAAGAAAAATTAAATTTTTTGCACCATCTACATTTTGTTATTGGATAGCGTAACTTACTTTCCTTCTAGCAAAAAATAAATTTGCAAAAAAATTCAAAAAAAAAAATAAACACTCAAACTGCAAAAAAAAAGCAAAAACTGAACAATTTATTTTTTTACACTTGTTTGTGGAAAAAAAGCCACATGACCTACCTAAATATTGTCAACAAACTTCGTTTATGGACACTTGATAATTATATCTTTTTTGACAGAGCAATGCAAAAAAAACTCTCATTTTGCAGCACTGTTAAATTGTTTGAGCACAACTAAAAATATATATAAATGTTGTGTGATTGGAATGTACCAGAGGGTCGATTGAGAAGTGCTCGTCTGAGAAGAGAATGTCGTCCTGTTGCACAGTGTTCTTTCTGTTGTAGAATGTCCTGTAGAGTAGGGACACTCTGTCTTTCAGTTGGGGGTCCACCTCTACCTCGGCCAGAAATCGATCTTTCTCCACCCCTTCCTCAGTCTCCAGATCCATCAGCATCCTTAAACATATTACGATCGGTTAACCACCAAAAATATAATCAAACTCGTTTCCAAAAATCATTGAGTAATCTCAGACGAAACCCTTTTTTTCGGTCAACCAAATTTAATTTCGACTATGAATCACTACCAAATCATTATAAAGACCGTATTTTAAACAAATTTTCCGCGCGGCAGGCAAGATTTTGAAAAAAAAAACAGGCCAAAAAATGTTTACCAAATAAGTCGACAAAATTTTCAAAAATTTCTTTAAAAAAATCCGCTGCCCCCGGCCCCTCGAGAAAATCCTGCCCCTTGTGAATTTTGTACGAAGTAACGAATCCCCCCTTTTTATAACAGGGCGGGAGGCTAGTTAGAGAGATCCGATTTTTGATATAAATTTCTGTGTAGCGAGCACGTATCATGGTGGGCCTCAACTGACATATGTCTGAAATCTAAAACGAAAAAAAAACTTCAATTCTTTGACTGTAACTGGAATATTTATTGTAAAAATCTTCTCAACTAGCCAAACATTTTTGTTCCGACTTTCGATACAAAAGTAACGGAATATTTGTGCTCGGGGTGGGTTTTTTTTCTTCAGACAACTTTCGACTTTTTAACTAGCCATTTTTGACGGAATATTTTTATATCATTCGAAAGCTATTGTTGTCCTGATCTTAAATTTGAAAAGATATTTCACCTGTGATCATTTTTCGTAAGGTTATGAGGGTTTAAAGATTGCCATTTTGGCCATTTTGACTAATTTGGAACAATTAACGCGCGATATAATTCGCGCTATTAACGCGTAAGCGGAGATTTAATCCGTCTTAGAAATCGTTCCAAGTTGGTTGAAACAAGCTTATACGAGCAGTCTTGTTTCCTTTTGTGGATATCTTTGGGCTTCAGCCCAAACATAATCGAAAAAAAACTTGCCTTAAAACACATACAAAGAAACTTGAGTGGGAAAACTTTTATCATTTGCATAAAAACCAACGAAATCGAAAAAAGTAGAACTTCGAAGAAACATTTCAAAGAAAAAACTAACCAAAAAACAATAATAATTTTTAAAGAAGTCAAAAAGTCTTTCTTATTTGCGGAAAACATATTCAGTGTACCAACTTTAATTCGATTGACAAAAAATAACTCGGCTAGAATACATATAAAGGGGAGAGAATAATTCACCCGAATTGACCATTCAAACAAAACCAACAGGCGAAGTGGAGCGATACAGTAAATTGTAAGATTTGAAAAACGACCAAAATCAAGAAAATTGTCGCGTATTGCGAATATTTTAAAAATCAACAAAAAACTTAGAAAAATACAGAGGAGCAACAAATTCAATCTGATTCCTGCACATGTTTTAAACTTGGCTGCAATGCATTAAACTGCTCAGGAGACGATCGAGTAAACCGTTTGTAAATTGCACAGAATGATGAAAAGTCCGAATTCTACTGTTATTTGATTTATTCCAATTAGACAAAGATAAAAAAACAAGTTGTACTTTACAGGAGCCAATACAAATAACACCATAAACATAGCCTGAAGAATTAGCCGACAAAAATGAGCCGGCAGTAAGAGCGGGAATGATTATAAAAAAGTAAATCTACTAAATATTTCATATCACGATTTGTCTCGAAAGAAATTCATTTCAGAGAAATCATGTCAAGAAGGACAATTTTCGGCCTTATCTTAAAATTTGAACAAAATTTGAACAAACTAAGCCAACACTATTGGGTACACGACCACTGTGCCGAAAACAATGTCTTAAGAACCTGAGCATAAAACATTTTTAACCCTCTCAGCATGAAAACAACCTTTTTTGCCGAAAAATTGACGCCATGTGAGATTGATATGCCAAAATACTACATAACGAAACCTTTAATTCCAAAAAAAACTTTAAATAAAAATGAGTTGAAAATTGAACAAACAAGATAAAATATACTTCGAATAGAACAGTTATTAAAAAAGCAGAAAATGTTAAAAATAAATCTTTCGCATTTAACTTTCAACAGAAGCCCCAGGATAGCCTTCCAGTGCGACAAAAATCATCTTAAGACAATAAATCGGGAAATAAATCTACTGAATGAGTCAACACTAAAAAAAAACGGAATGAGACAAAACCAGAAAATCAAACTCGCCTGTTATGTATACAATGCCTAAATCAGTGCTTAAATCACGGGTACAGCTTTTAAGTCAGCTTTAAAAGGTTGTAGAAAAACATATCTTGGAAGCAAAGACAATTAAGCATGTGCAAAAAACATAAATTTGAAAAATATATATCGTAAGAGCAAAAAGAACAAAACTGCTCGTATCAGGGCGAAGCCCTGAATGTTCCGACTGCCTTTTAATGTTTATGGAGCAGTATTAACATAAAAAATTAAATGTAATAAAATAAAATGAAAAAAAAAATTCTAAAATTTGAAATTTTTAATGAAAATTATCCCCCCACACGCCAGATAAAGTTCAAAACGATAGATTTCGCTCCTTGTAACACATCAATTATGGCAAATAACCTTCTTTCAACCAATTTGGAACGATTTCTAAGACGGATTAAATCTCCGCTGACAGTTAATAGCGCGAAATATATCGCGCGTTAATTGTCCCAAATGGCCAAAATGGCAATTTTTAAACCCTCATAACTTTACGAAAAATGAACAGGTGAAATATTTTTTCAAATTTAAGCTCAGGACAACAATACCTTTTGAATGTTATAAAAATTCCGTCAAAAAAGGCTAGTTAAAAAGTCAAAATTTGTCTGAAGAAAAAAAACCCACCCCGAGCACAAATATTCCGTTACTTTCGTATCGAAAGTCGGAACAAAAACAAGGAAAAAATTTTCATGAACAATCGTGGAAACACTAATTAGGATTCCGACTCTAAGACGCCAATTTAAACTATAGACTGTGCCTTCCATCCAAAATGAGGAAAGCGCAAAAAAGCTTTCCCTTCTCTGTTTTGATTTCAATGTATAAAATTGCCTTACAACCCATTTACCACACACTTGCCAAGAATATTACCGTTCTTTGATTTTGCTGAAGATTTCCAATTCACCGTAATTTTTTAGCTGCACTATTTTTCTTTGAATACCTTACTGAAGGCATGAAAAAGAAAAAACTCGTTCAAAATTTTGGTATCACAAACGCCAAAAGAGACATTATGAATTAGCATGACTTTTTAAAGACTTTCATCTGGGCAATAATCGTATTATTTTGACCATCGCAAATGGTAATATTTGAGTACCATTTACATAATCACAGATTCGAGAAAGAGTAAAGAAAAGCAGGCGATAGATGATTGTTGAACCTTCGTCTCTTTGTTATGCTAAATAGGTCAACACAGGTCAATTAAGTTCAATTTTTTAGACCATTACTCTTCAAAAAGGTTACATAACTAGAACATCCTTGCTCTAAAATGATTTCATTCCAAGAAAGAAACCATCT